>NC_057798.1:689171705-689183787 GCF_018294505.1 Triticum aestivum | reverse complement strand
TTCTATCACTCAGGTGAGCACTGGGCTACAACTAAGCCCCCGAGTGAGAGGCAGACTCATCAGTCGGTAGGATTTCTATCACTTAGGCGAGCACTGGGCTGCAGCTAAGCCCCCGAGTGAGAGGCAGACTCATCACTCGGTAGGATTTCTATCACTTAGGCAAGCACTGGGCTGCAGCTAAGCCCCCGAGTAAGAGGTAGACTCATCACTCGGTAGGATTTTTATCACTTAGGCGAGCACTGGGCTGCAGCTAAGCCTCCGAGTGAGAGGCAGACTCATCACTCGGTAGGATTTTTATCACTTCGTCTTAGGCGAAACAGATTCGCGGCTAAGGTAACTCGTACAAAAGAAATAAACAACAATCATTCGGAAGAAGTAAATTATGTCTTTTGATAGTCAAACTAAAAGGGATTTCTTATTACATCTCATCATTCTAAATACTTAAGAATAGAAAGGGCGGAGCAGATCTGCATTCCAGGCGCGTGGCTCGTCTTTATTATGTTCGACATTGAAGAGACGGTATGCTCCGTTGTGGAGCAAGCTTGTGAGGTCTTTGCTGGTCCACTCGAAGAACCAGGTGTCCTTCTTGAAATGCTCGACCCCTCATGTTTCTTGCGTGAAATCTACGCAAGTCTTGCTGATAGATGGTCGACCGGATCAAGGCCATCTCTCTTTCTTCTTCTAAGAGGTCGACTGCATCTTGCCGAGCTTGTTCTGCTTCTTCTTCTGAGAAGAGTTCGACTCGAGGTGCATTGTGGAGAAAATCACTGGGGAGCACGGCTTCAGCTCCATAGACCAAGAAGAATGGATTCCTTCCAGTCGATCGGTTAGGGGTTGTCCTCAACCCCCATAGCATGGATGGGAGCTCGTCGACCGAAGCTCCCGCTGCATGTTTTAGGTCACGCATCAACCGAGGCTTCAATCCTTTCAGAATCAATCCATTCGCCCGCTCGGCCTGCCCATTCGACTGAGGATGAGCGACCGAAGCGTAGTCGACTCTCGTGCCTTGGGAGGCGCAAAAGGCTTTGAATTCTTCAGAATCAAAGTTTGAGCCGTTATCCGTGATGATGTTGTGTGGAACGCCATATCTGAATATAAGTTCCCTGATGAAACTCATAGCTGTGCTTGCTTCAAGGCTTTTGATGGGCTTGGCTTCGATCCACTTGGTGAACTTGTCGACTGCTACCAGCACATGAGTAAATCCACTCCTGCCTGTCCTCAAAGGTCCAACCATGTCCAGTCCCCAGACGGCGAAGGGCCAGACAAGTGGAATTGTTTTTTAGAGCCGACGCAGGTTTATGAGACATGTTGGAGTAAAACTGGCAGCCTTCACACTTGTCCACTATTTCCTTAGCCATCTCGTTAGCCCGCGGCCAGTAAAATCTAGCTCGGTATGCTTTGGCCACGATGGCCGAGAGGACGCGTGGTGACCACAGGTCCCCGAGTGAATATCATTGAGGATCACTCGACCTTCCTCTGGCGTGATATACTTCTGGCAAACTCCAGTTGCACTTTCTCTGAACAACTTCCCCTTTATCATAGTAAAGGCCTTGGATCGCGGGACGACCTGTCGAGCCTCCTCTTCTTCTTCCGGAAGTTCTTTCCTAAGAATTTATGCGATGTACGACACTGTCCAGTTGGGAGTGATGACCAGAACCTCCATGACTAAGTCGCCACGGCTGGGATGTCAACTTCAGTCGGATCTGTAGCACTCTTGGGCTGTGGCGACTCTTCTGTGAAGGGATCTTCCTGAACCGGAGGTGAATGAATATATTCCAGAAAAACATTGCGGGGGATGGCCTCTCTCTTGGAACCTATCTTTGCCAACTCATCTGCAGCTTGATTTTTCAATCGGGGCACATGGTGAAGTTCTAACCCCTCAAACTTCTTTTCCAACTTCCTGACAGCGTTGCAGTAACCAGTCATGGCTAGACTTCTGACATCCCATTCCTTCATCACCTAGTTAACTACAAAATCCGAATCGCCATACACCAAGAGGCGACGGACACCGAGTGAGATGGCCATACGCAAACCATATAGAAGTGCTTCATATTCTGCTTCATTATTGGAGGAATCAAAGTGAATCTGGAGAACGTAATTGAGCTTGTCTTCACGGGGGGACACCAATACTACTCCAGCACCTGACCCGTTTAGCATCTTGGAGCCATCGAAGAACATAGTCCAATGTTCCGAGTGAACTTGAGTCGGTAGTTGCTGTTCAATCCACTCGGCAAGGAAATCCTCGATTGCTTGGGACTTGATAGCTTTATTTGCCTCAAACTTGATGTCCAGTGGAAGTAGTTCAATCGCCCATTTTGCTACTCGACCAGTTGCATCTCTGTTATTCAGGATCTCAGACAACGGTGCATCGCTGACGACTGTAATAGAGTGACCAGAGAAGTAATGTCCAACCTACTTCATGGTCATGTAAATTCCATAGGCAAGCTTCTGATAATGAGGGTAGCGCTGCTTGGACGGAGTCAAAACTTCAGAGAGATAATAAACTGGGCGTTGAACCTTGTACGCTTTTCCTTCCTCTTCTCGCTTGGCCGTGAGTACTGTACTGACAACTTGTCCAGTGGCTGCAATGTAAAGCAGTAAAGGCTCTTTGCTGATTGGTGCAACGAGCACTGGCTGGGTGGAAAGCAGGGCTTTGAGCTCTGCAAACGCTGCATCAGCTTCTTCAGACCACTTGAACTTATCAGATTTCTTCATCAATCGGTAAAGAGGCAAGGCCTTTTCACCGAGACAAGAGATGAATCGACTAAAGGCGGCCAAACAACCAGTCAGCATCTGAATGTCATGCACTCGCACGGGGCGTTTCATTTGGAGGATGGTATCAACTTTTTCTGGACTGGCGTTGATCCCTCGTTCGGAAACGAGAAAACCGAGCAGTTTTCCTCCTGGAACTCTGAATGTGCACTTTGACGGGTTAAGCTTGATATCGTACCTTCTTAGGTTGGCAAAGGTTTATGCGAGATCAGTCAATAGGTCGGAACCTTTGCGAGACTTGATCACTATGTCATCCATGTATGCCTCCACATTCCGACTGATTTGGGTGAGCAGGCACTTCTGGATCATTCTCATGAACGTGGCTCCTGCGTTTTTAAGACCGAATGGCATGGTGACATAGCAAAAGCACCCGAATGGGGTGATGAAGGCTGTTTTTATTTCATGGGGACCATACAGTCGGATCTGATGATACCCAGAATAGGCATCTAAAAAAGACAAGCGCTCACACCCCGCAGTCGAGTCAACAGATTGATACGGGGGAGAGGGAAGTGATCTTTCGGGCAGGCCCGATTGATATGCTTGAAATCAATGCACATGCGAAGTGAATCGTCCTTCTTGGGGACCATGACGACATTGGCAAGCCACTCGGAGTGGTAGATTTCATGGATGAATTCTGCTGCCAACAGTCAAGCCACTTCCTCGCCAATTGCTTTTCTCTTCTGAACGGCGGACCGTCGAAGGTGCTCTTTGACGGGTTTTACTTTGGGGTCGACACGCAAACGGTGCTCAACTAGTCCTCTGGGTACACCTGGCATGTCAGAGGGTTTCCATGCGAAGATGTCCCAGGAGGAACTAGATGAGCGCTTCTTCCTGTTTGCTGTCGAGCGTCGTTGATATATGAGTCGGTGCAGCATTGGGATCAGCCGGGTGAATATGAATCAGCTTTGTTTCACCACTCGACTGAAACGCAGAGTCTGTCGCAGGCTTCTTGGCTCGGAGCAAATCACTCGCATCCGCACTCTTCTGATACTCTTGGAATTCAACCGCCGCCATCTGTGCATCGACGATTTTGGAACCTTTTTGGAAACATTCTTCTGCTTTCTGCCGATTGCCAGTGACGGTGATCACACCTTTGGGACCAGGCATCTTCAACTTGAGGTACACATAACACGGTCGAGCCATGAAACGCGCATATGCCGGTCTCCCTAGGATGGCGTGATAAGCACTCTGGAAATCCACGACTTCAAATGTCAACTTTTCTTTCCGGTAATGCTTGGAGTCGTCGAAAACCACGTCGAGAGTGATCTAGCCGAGTGACTCGGCCTTCTTTCTAGGAATAACACCGTGAAAGCTCATTTTGCTCTCGCTAAGCTTGGACATTGGGATGCCCATCCCCTTCAAGGTTTTAGCATACAGGATATTTAGGCCGCTACCTCCATCCATCAGCACTTTAGTCAGTCGAGTGCCACCAACCACTGGGTCGACCACCAGTGCTTGCCTCCCGGGGGTGACTACGCGAGCAAGATGGTCTGACTGGTCGAATGTGATGGCTGTTTGAGACCATTTCAAGTACATGGTCGTCGTCGTCAGAGCAACCATGTTCACTTCTCTGTTGATGACCTTCAACCGACTCTTGCTCTCAACATCGGCAAAAATCATGAGGGTGGAATTGACCTTGGGGTAACCGTCATCTTCCTCTTCCTCCTCATCTTTGTCCGACTCCTTGTCCTTCTCATTGGGTTGTTTCTCCCAGAACTGTTGGATCAGGAGTCGACATTGTCGAGTGGTATGCTTTGGGTAAATCAGATTACCTTCCTCATCTTTATTCGTGTGGATGTGACACGGCAAGTCCAGCACATCATTTCCTGCTTGATCTTTTACCTTCTTAGGAGGCCAGGGCCCCTTAGGTTTTCCTTTAAACTTTCCTTGAGCTACTACTGCAATCTCACCAGGTGCCGCTAGCTCGGCTTTACGCTTTTGTTTCCGACTGGAATCACCTCCACCGGCCTCTTGACCGACTGGTTTACTCTTCCCGCTACAAAGTCGATCCTCTTCTTATCCGTTAGCATACCGAGTGGCTATCTCCATCATCCGGGTCAGAGTCATATCCCCAGTCCGACCGAACATCAGAACCAACTCTCGATACTTGACACCTTCCTTGAAAGCACACACTGCCTGATGCTCCGATACATTCTCCATGGTGTGATGCAAAGTGGTTCACCTCTGAATGAATTCCCTTAAAGTTTCATTCGGCTTCTACACACAATGCTTTAACTCGGGAAGCCCTTCCGGCCGCGTGCACGTGCCCTCAAAGGTCCTTACAAACACTCGAGATAGCTCCTCCCAACTGTGTATACTGTCCGGGGCCAACTGAGTCAACCACGCTCGGGCTGACCCTTCCAACATAAGAGGGAGATGTTTCATCGCTATCTCATTGTTTCCGCCTCCAATCTGCACAGCCACTCGGTAATCCTCAAGCCAAGTTTCAGGCTTGGATTCTCCAGTGAACTTGCTGACTCCTGTTGCTAATATGAAGTTGGGAGGAATCACTGCAGCCCTGATGGCTCTACTGAAACACTCTGGGCCCGAAACATGTGCCCTGCTGCCACTCGGACGGTCTCTGCCCAGGTCTTCTCTATGTGCTCTATTCCGGTCGACCAGGCCTTGGACGAGAATGGATCTCACATCAAAGCCTGGCTCCCTTGGGTCGACTGGAGCTCTACGCTCGTCTCTGTGATGGGGCCTGTCATCCTGCTGCCGAGGCACGTACGACACACTCCTCGGAGGAGGCGTTGGCTCTTGACGACGATTGTCGTGGTCGAACTGACGACCATACTGCCCACGACCCTCATGCCGCGGGGGAGATCTTGGGCTATGGGCCGACGAACTGTATCCGCTGCCACGGATCTACTGTGTATCCTATTCCGCGACTGAGACACCGCAGAATTCTGCTCTCCTGCTGCTCTGAGCAGGGCCCGGATATGTTCAAACCCTTGGCCAGCCTCCGACTGGGACAGTTGAATCGACTCTGCAATTCGGGCCGCAGCGGTGAGGTTCTGAATCGGAGTACGGTATACCTTAGGTGGAGGTGGGAAAAGCTGCCACCGACTGGACTCATGAACTCGTTCCCGGGCTCGCTCGTCGAGAGCGTGCTGCAAGTTCTCCAGTCGAGTGCGCTCAGCCAAATTAGCCAAGCGCGCCTCCTCCAAGGCCCGAGCCTCGGGAGTTTCTCCAACGATGGGCGTGTGGAGTGCGTCCATGTTGCGACGACGAAGATCCGCTCTTTGTTGTGAAGAGAGAGTTTCGGGACGGTACTCCTCGTGGACCCATGATGGATCGCCGCCAGCCTCTTCGCCATCCTCACGGCGAAAGCCAGGTGGGCCACGCGGACCATCGACCATCAAGACTTCAGCCGCAGGATCGCTGCTATCGCACTCAGACGCCGTCTTTGCAGAGCCAGTCGACAGATCGTACAGGCCGTGGAGGGTTTCGTCGGGCTCGATTGCCGCGACTTCATGAGTGGCCGAACGTCGAGACACCACATGTCTCACCCATCGCTGAAGCCGCGACCGACCGGATCGCTTGCGGCGACGAACAGCGGGGATGGGAGATGCTACCGGAGCGGACTGATACTGGGTCGACGGCTGCCGAAGAAGGACTCCACGAACGCACGCGCGAAAGTGCGTCGCCCCTCGGACGGGGAGCGCCTCGACATCGAGCGGAGTTTCCTGGAGCCACACCGAGTCGTCAGCGACGAAAACGAGTACGCCGAGACGGATCTCGCGGCCCTCAACCATCTCGCCGCCGGAAACCATGATGATGATTGGAAAACAAACTTGCAACTTCACCAACAAGTCACTAAGACACCTGCCCCACGGTGGGCGCCAACTGTCGTGGTTCTAAGTCTGACAGTAGAAAGGGGGGTAGGTATGGAGAGGCAAGATTTTAGCTATTGCGAAGATGTACACACGAGGTTTACGAGTTCAGGCCCTTCTCGGAGGAAGTAACAACCCTACATCTTGGTGCCCGGAGGCGGTCGATTGGTTTATGTGTGTGTTGTTTTACAGGGGGTGCGAACCCCTGTGCCAGAGGAGGGGGTGGCTTATATAGAGTGTGCCAGGACCCCAGCCGTCCTCCATTACAAGCAAGCGTTACTGGTAACGACAGTCTTAAATACTTTTAATGCTGATGAAGACTAAGGAGTCAATGCCCGACCGTTGCGCGTTCTTCTGACTCTTGGTCTTTGATATAGTCGAGTCATTCCCCATATGGTCGAGTGAAAGAGGGGAATGATGTTCGAGTGATTATACCGTCGAGTGGTTTCTTGGTTTTCTTATCTTCTGGGGTAATGACCTTGGGTAGGACGTATAGGGCAGGCCTATGACCCTACCCCAGGTCTCTATCCTCATTAGTATTGGGATACCGATGATCGAATCTCAAGCAAGTAACATACCGATTGACAAAGGGAATTGTATACGGGATTGATTGAATCCCCGACATCGTGGTTCATCCCATGAGATCATCGTGGAACATGTGGGAGCCAACATGGTATCCAGATCCCGCTGTTGGTTATTGGTCAGAGAACGTCTCGGTCATGTCTTCATGGTTCCCGAACCCGTAGGGTCTACACACTTAAGGTTCAGTGACGCTGGAGTTGTTATGGGAAATAGTATGTGGTTACTGGAGGTTGTTCGGAGTCCCGGATGAGATCCCGGACGTGACGAGGAACTCCGAAATGGTCCGGAGGTGAAGATCAATATATTGGACAAAGGGTATTGGAGTCCGGAATTGTTATAGGAGTACCGGGTGACGACCAGCGTGACCGAAAGGTGTTTCGGAGGCCCCGACAAGCGTTGGGGGGCCTTATGGGCCAAGGGGAGGGGGCACATCAGCCCACTAAGGGGCTGTGTGCCCCTCCCACTCCATATCACGTAACGTGGAGAGGTGGGGTCGCCTCCCCTAGGGAAGCCACCCCTCCCGGCTTGGGGGGCAAGTTTCCTAGGGGTGGGGGCGCCCAAACCCATCTAGGGTTTCCCCTGTGGCCGCCACCCCTCCCCTAGGGAACCCTAGGGCGCCTCCTCCACCCCCCTTACCCCTATATATAGTGAGGGAAAGAGAGGGCAGCTGCACCCTTCCCCTGGCGCAGCCCCTCCCTCCTCCAACACCTCCTCCTCCTCCATAGTGCTTGGCGAAGCCCTGCAAGAGAACCACGAGCTCCATCGCCACCACGCCATCGTGCTTCTGGATTTTCCCCTCAACTTCTCCTCTCCCCTTGCTGGATCAAGAAGGAGGAGACGTCCCCGGGCTGTACGTGTGTTGAACGCGGAGGCATCGTCCGTTCGACGTTTAGATCGGAATCGACCGTGATCTGAATCGCTGCGTGTACGACTCCACCAACCGCGTTCTTGTAACGCTTCCGCATCGCGATCTTCAAGAGTATGAAGATACACTCATCCTCTCCGTATCTTGTTGCTAGAATCTCCATAGATTGATCTTGGTGATGCATAGAAAATTTTGAATTATTGCTACGTTCCCCGACAGTGGCATCATGAGCTAGGTGTGTGTGTAGTTTCTATGCACGAGTAGAACACAAGTTGTTGTGGGCGTCGATTTTGTCAATTTAATTGCCACTACTAGTCTTATCTTGATTTGGCGGCATCGTGGGATGAAGCAGCCCGGACCGACTGAGCGAGTCCTGGATTAGGTGGTATCCGGACAGCCGGACTATATACATCGTCCGGACTATTGGAGCGTGAAGATACAAGACTCAAGACTCCGTCCCGTGTCCGGATGGGACTCTCCTTTGCGTGGAAGACAAGCTTGGCGATCCAGATATTATACTTCCTTCCTTGTAACCGAATCCATGTAAACCCTAGCCCTCTCCGGTGTCTATATAAACCGGAGAGGTTGGTCCTTAGAAGGCCGATCACAGTTACAATCATAATCATCATAGGCTAGCTCTTAGGGTTTAGCCTCTATGATCTCGTGGTAGATCTACTCTTGTAGTACTCATATCATCAATATTAATCAAGCAGTAAGTAGGGTTTTACCTCCATCGAGAGGGACCGAACCTGGGTAAACATTATGTCCCTTACTTCCTGTTACCATCAGCCTAAGACGCATAGATCGGGACCCCCTACCCGAGATCCGCCGGTTTTGACACCGACATTGGTGCTTTCATTGAGAGTTCCTCTGCGTCGCCGCTGCAAGGCTTGATGGCGCCTTAAATCGTCAACGATGCGGTCCAGGGCGAGACTTTCCTCCACAGACAGATCTTCGTGTTCGGCGGCTTCGCACTGCGGGCCAATTCTCTTGGCCATCTGGAGCAGATCGACAACTACGCCCCTGGCCAACAGGTCAGGTTCGGAAACCTGAACTACACGGCCGATACCCGCGGAGACTTGATCTTCGACGGAGTCGGGCCTATGCCAGGAGCGCCGGACAGTCACGATGAGCACGGCTTAGACCTGCTGTCAGACAACGCTCTGGATATCACCCCTGCAGCAGCCCCGGACCTAAATTTGGAGCAGAGTGCGTGGCCCAAGGACGGGTGGATGGACCCCGCCCCGCAGGCTGCACACTCATCCGCGGTGGAGCCGAACACAGGCCTCACCTCCGAAGAAGCCTGTCGGACCCCCGGACTCGTATCCGGCTGTAGGCTCTAGTCCGTGCTCTCCTGAGCCCGTCGAATCTGGTTGGGCTCCTGTAATGGAGTTCACAGCTGCGAATATCTTCCAAGACTCGCCCTTTGGCAACATGCTGAAGTCGTTAAAGTCTCTCTCTTTGTCAGGAGGCTCGTGGCTGAACTATGTCCGGCTCGAGTGGGAATTAGGCGACGAAGGAATTCGTTGCCCGCCCACCACCCACTTCATTGCCACGGTTGATGATCTAACCGACGTGCTTGACTTTGATTCCGAAGACATCGACAGTATGGATGACGATGCAGGAGAAGAAAAAGAACCACCGCTCACTGGGCGGTGGACAACCACCTCCTCCTACGATATATATATGGTGGACACTCCGAAGGAAACCAATGGCGATGAGGCAATGGAGGATAACCCCTCAGGGAAAAAAGCAAAGCATGGGCGTCGTCAACGCCGCTCCAAGCCCCGCCACAGCAATACCGGCCCCGGAGACGAAAACAATCCAGATGGTGCCGAAGAGGAATACAACCCTGATCAGCCTGCCTTCGAGCAGGCCAAGCAGGAAGACGGGCAGGTCAGCCCAGATGAACAGGCAACTGATGGATATCCGGAGGAGGACAACTACATGCCCCCTCCAAAGACGAGATTAGCCTCGGCGACGACGAGTTCGGCGTGCCTGAGGACCCCGTCGAGCAAGAACGCTTCAAGCGTCGGCTTATGGCCACTGCGAGGAGCCTGAAAAAGAAGCAGCAGCAACTCCAGGCTGATCAAGACCTGTTCACAGATAGATGGACTGAAGTCCTCGCAGCCCAGGAATACGGACTCGAGCGCCACACGGCTGACCGGCCACCCCGTGGCCGGGATAAAATGGCATATCAGCCCGAATACCAGCCCGCACCCCCACGCCAACACACTACGGCCCGGGGCAATAGGCAGGACCTGCAAGATATACTGGAAAACAAAGCAGGACAGCCAAGATTGATTTACGGATCACGGGGGCGCGCCCCAGCACGCGACGATGACCGTCACGCCGGATACATTATCAACAAGTCCGACCGTGTCGGCGTTCTGGGAACGGGGGTCCCCAGACTTGCCTGCCTGTGGCCTGCGGCGTGGCTCAAAAGGGGGCCCAACACCGCCCATCTTCTTCAACACAGGTTCAAGACCCTCGCGAGGGGCCAAGCCTCACGGGGCGGACGACAAGGAGCTTCCTCAGGCACGGGCTCGTCAGGCTGGCTCGCGAGGAGGCGGAGAGTTCAAGGTGGGGTACCTCACGAGGTGCCCATGAAGCAAGCCATGACGACCGGGGGCGCCAATCGGGCGCCAGCCCGCACAGTGTCCTCCTTTCCTCTTTGGTGCAAGGGGAGCAAGCGCAGGCGAGAGCATCAAGCAAAGGCGTCCATTTCGGTGCAACAAGACCAAGACCAGTCCAACGACAGGATGGAGGTCACCGTGGAGCCCAAGCCGGCGTCACGACCAGAGCCTTTGACAGGCGAGGACAACCTTTAGTTAGGATAAGTGTACCCGTTGTTCCCCTTCAAAATGGCCAATTGTTGGCGCCCTTCCCGCTCAATATTTGGGAAGAGGCCCAGGGCCTTTGCCTATAAATAGGACTAGCCACCCCCAGGGTAGAGGCATCAAGATTCCCACTGAGAAACTAGTAGATAGAGCAACTGAGCTTCTCCTAGCAGTTCATCGCACCATCCAAGAACAGACCCTCGCGAGGCTGTTCTTCCTTGTATTGTTCATTATCAGCCCAAGAGGCAATCCACCACACCACACACTGGAGTAGGGTATTACACCACAATGGTGGCCTGAACCAGTATAAACCTTGTGTCTCTTGTGTTGATCCTTTGGTAGTTTAGACCCTAGCGATTCGGTGAGGAGCAGGTGGGCAAAGGCCGTAATCTCCGCGCGCACCCTAGTGTTCGAACCTCAAGGGTCTGCCGGAACCCGAAATCTGACATTTGGCGCGCCAGGTAGGGGTGCACCAGGATCAACCTTCTGCTGCCTTGCGTCTCGTCGCATCATCATCACCATGTCCGGTGACCAGGCGGGCAATCCTGATCCCTGGGCGGCATGGCCCGCCCACGCAGAGCTGCTCGCCCCAGGCGACCCCATGCCCCAGGCAGCTCGTGGTTCGCAGGGTGCTGCGGGCCGCGGGCGACGCGGGCAGGCCCCGACGGCCCTCACACCGCGGCAGACGCGGTCGGCAGCAATGGCCTCCAACCACGCCGCGGCCATGACGCCGTACACTCGCAAGGAGCAGGCGAACTCAAGGGTCGCGCTCACGGTGGCCCGAGAGCTGCTGCAGTGCAGGCTGATGGAAGGTGGCCGCGACGTGCTGCTGGAGCGGGTGGCAGAGCTCCTGGGCTTCGCCGCCTCAGGTGCTCACCCCTTCTGCACCCAGCTCCCGCCTCAGGCCCAGGGCGGCCCGCGCGGGGGCGCCGCGCGCACTCACATGCCCCAAGGCTACTCCAACACCAACGAAGCTGTCAGCACCGGGCCAGCGACGGCACTGGCTCCGCTCCCTGCCAGCGAAGAAGGACCCGTCGCGACCCACGGTCCTGGTGGGCCGCCACGCCACCACCCCGAGGTCGGCACATCAAGCAGAGCTGCATGGCACGCGGAGCACTATGGCGTGGCCTTCGGGATAACGGCCCCAGAAGAGTACCTACCTCGCATGATGGACCAAGGGCACCCGC
>NC_057798.1:689166344-689171280 GCF_018294505.1 Triticum aestivum | reverse complement strand
CGGCCCCACCAGCCACGCTAGGATCAACGATTATCAGGTACCACTAATTCCTCAGGAGCAGGCATACGCTAATCATGGGTCGCAGGAGGTGCAGGTCGCCACCACGAGCAGCTGCCCCACTCCCGCAGCCTCCTACCCCTCAGGAGGAGGGCATCGGGGCTGCCGGAGAGGGGCCGGGATCCGACATCACCACCGCGGCATTCGGAGCTAGGCGTTCCCAGGAGGTAGGCCCTCCGCTGGGGAGGTGCCTCAGGGCCTGCCCCTGGCGGAGGACCCGTGGTTGTCGGGGGAACCGCTGGCGACCACTCTACCCCATCGGCGGCGTCCTGGTTTCCGGTTGTCGTTGATGGCACTAGAGTGTGGCGCAAGGCGGGGCCCTTGTCTGGCGATATGAAGCAAGGCCGGTACCTGTGAAGAAGGCCAGGTGCCTGTGAAGCTCGCCGCCCCGTGACACTCTCACATAATAAATGAGTGGGGCTGTACACGCCCCGGAGTCTCAGGGGTGCCGGCCTCAGGCCCTGGGGCTCCCTCCCACGCCCACTGGCAGCACTTAGCTCCGTGCTGGTGAGAAGACGTCCAAGACTAGACTAGGTGCCGGACGCGGCCTTTTCTTTGCTTTCGTTGCTTTTCCCTTGGTTGTTGCTTTCCCGCGCTGGATTTAAGTTGGATTCGAATTCGAGATTTGCGTGTGTTTGGGGAAGGGGTGCTTAGTCTCGTTCGAGCAATCTCTCGCGTTTCGGTTACAACCTCGCCTCAGCTGCCTCCCCTCATGAGCCCCTCACGAGCCGGGTCTGGCCTAGCTAGCGCACAGCCCAGACTGCCGCCGTCATATCCTCTCAGGAGGTTCTTTCACTGTAGATCCTACGAATTCAACCAGGAGGCACTCGAGACACCATATCCTCCCACAAATTATCTCAGGACTCGCACGGGACAAAGGTAAACTAATCAGCCGGCTCGTCACCTAGCCATCCACTTGGCGCGGGCGTATGGGTGATGTAGCATCCACTAGTACACTGAACATAAGCTTTACATGAGGGGCTCCCCCTCCCAAAATGCTCTTACAACCGTCAGGTCGAAAGCCTGAGTTCTATTCATGCAGGGTAAGGAAACAGGAGCAATGCGCAGTCAGTCGGATAAATCTCCCAATGCATCCTTAGGAGCACCACCCGAACTGTCGCTGGCGTCGCTGGCCTCGCCATCGCCTTCTGCGTTGTCGTCAGTGGTGTCAGGACCGTTCACCACGCCGCCCTCATCGGCGGCCACAATCGCGCCATCGTCATCTGAAGCGAAGGCCCTGGCGAGAGCAGCCATGTTGTCTTCCACCCAGTCCGCCAGGTCACCCCGAACGGCCTGGGGAGCTGGGGCGATGGTGGCGTCGAAGTCGAAGTGAGGATCCATGTCCTGGAGATGGCTGAAGACGCGGGAAAAGGCGCGCTCGAGCAGGGCGCGGGTCCTCTCCTGCACCAACCTGTTGGCCCTGACCGACCGCGCCTCCAGCTGCGTCACTATGTCGGTGAAGAACTGAAGGTTGCTGGCGTAGTTGATTGCGTGCGGCTCGCCAACGGCTACCTCGCAGATGTTACCCAAGGCCGTGTTGGCTCTCTCCCGAAGCGTGGTGAGAATGGGGGCATGCTCGTGTTCCAGAAGCCGCCGTTGACGCATCTCATCCGCATTCTCGCGCGCAACGGCCTCAGCCTCGTCCACCCGTTGGCGGAGAAGAAGAACTTCCGCACGGGAAGTAGTTGACTCCCCCTGCGCGACCTCCAGTGCGGCCCACAAAGCATCAGCCCACCGCGTTGCTTCCTCCAGCTTGGCCCTCAGGACGGTGGTCCTACCTTCGGCCTCGATCTGGATCAACTCCAACCTCTCCTCGAACTTGCGTCCAAGGTTCAGGCGCGCCGTCGCCACCCGATGTCTGACCTCCTCCGAGACGTGGGTCTCCCGCGCTGCGACATCGTCCTCCGCCCGCGTCACCAAGCGCTCCCTCGTCTCCAGGCGCTCGTACTCGCGTGCACGCTCGGCGGCTTCCAGCGTCAGCGCCTCCTCACGCTTCTGGAGCTCCGCTGGGTCACCGGAGACCACCTTCATCGACGCGAGGGCTGCCTCGTGCAGCTCCACCTGCTCCTCCAGCAAGCGGCACCGGGCCAGGAGTTCCCGTGCCCGCTCCTCCGCGGCCTCTCGCCGCAGGTCAGCTTCCCGGGCTTCTTCGATGGCCCGGGCACGTGCCTCTCGAGAGGCCGCCAGCGACGCCTTGGCCTCCTCATCGTCGAGATCACGCTGATGGCGCGCGAGGGCGACAGCCGCCTCCAGTTCGCGCCTCTCTGCAACCAGGCGCAGGCCCTCGGCCTCAAGGCGTGCGTCTTCATCGGCAAGCTCTTCAGCAAGCAGGCTCACCACGTCAGCCGCCCTCAGAAGGAACCCTTGGCGAAGAGCGCGACGCTCCCGGGCGCGCTCGAGTACGTCCTCCACGCCATCATCCGCCCCAAGCAAGGGCAGTGGGGCATGGATCAGTGCCCCTCCTCTGGGCAGGGGGCTGGGGGCTGGCACCCTCGAGGCGACCGTGGATGCCTCACCAGAGGCCCTGCGTGGAGCCAGTCCATCCCCAAGTGAAGAACGCTGGGAGTACCCTAGCCAGCCGTGGTCCACGACCAGACGAGAAGCCCACGGCAGGCTGGCTATGCCCCGAGAAGGCTCGCGAAGGAAGGTCGCGAGGCCCGCGGGGCCGCGTTGCGCCTCGGGATGGTTCATCTCTCCAACCGGCCTCACCGCCAGGGCCCGGCTGTCTGGAGCGCTCGAAGACGGCGGAGAGGGAGGAGCCGAGGGGGATGGCTCCTCATCCATCTCCATGAGCTCAGAAGGAAGGGCCCTGCGGAGCAAGGATCATGAAGGGCAACAGAAGAATCTGAAGCTGGGGAGGGAGAAGGCTTACTCATCAATGGAGAAGTACTTCCTACGCTTCAGCAGATGACAAGGGTAATCATCGCCCAGGGCCTACCTTTTCTTCCGGAGGGCCTCAAAGTCGACATGGAAGCAACCCAAGAGAGCGCAGGGGTCAACTTGTGACGAGGAGGAGGCATCAAGGCGACCCGCCTCAAGGGTGTCTGCCTGAGGCACGCCGCCGGTCGCCTCACCAAGAAGAGCAGCTAGGGCCTCGGGGGCCTCAGCCGCGGGCGCAGTAGGGGGCTGTTCGCGGCCCTCATCCCCGGCAGCACGGGCCACGGGGGTTGCTCTCTCATGAGCGCTGCCCAGTGCTGTCACCTCGGCGGGGGCACCCTCGGCCTCCGGAGGGTCATGCCTCCCTGCCCCGCCACCAGAGGAAGAGTCGCCTCGACCAACTAAAAAGGCGGCCACCACCACTGTATTCTCGCGAGGCCCCTGGGGGCCCGTCGGGGGTTGGATGCGACATATGCCAAAGGATGGCTTATCATGGTGGGAGCAAGTAGAACGTCGCCGGTGCCTGGAAGCGGGATGAGGCGAAGACATGCACGCCGGCGGAACTTACCCAGCTTCAGGGCTCTCCTAGGAGATAACACCCCTACTACTGCTCTGCGGGGTCTCCGCATGATCACTAAGGCAAAGTGACTACAATGGTGCTCCTGGAGCTGTTTTGGGAGGCAGGCGAGGGCAAGGCTAGCTCTCTCCTCCCTATGCTATCTGGTCTATCTCTCTCAAGGCCCGAACCCTTTGCATGGGTGCCCCAGGGGGTTTATATAGGCTTACCCCCCGGGAGTACAATAGTAATCCGGCTGGGCACGGGTCCCAGCCGTTTGTCTCTTAGGCCGCCGTCCTCCCCGTCGGCTTCTGGGGCCCGCCGTCTGGCGGGTCCCGCGGACAGGCTTGATACTGTAGCGGCACTCCTGATGATGCAGGCTTGGTCATTGGGTCGTGGCAACAGTGCCGCCGTCTATCAGGCGATCACTGTCGCCATTCCCCATCCTATCTGGTTAATGGCTCGTGGGGCCCTGGGAAGGAGTCGGCCGACTCCGGTGAGGCCGACTCCCACAGGTTCGTCTTCGGGGCGCTCAGGCCGCCTTAGGCCCACCCACTGACAGGCGGCCCCGCCGCCTTCGGGTCGTACAGGCCGGCATCGTGGGCACATTGTGTTGCGCACTATGGCTGAGGTCAGGGCAGGCATGGCAACAGTGCCGCGCCTCGCCGGAGATCTTCCAGCGATACGGCTCACTGTAGCCATGCCGGCCCTTCGTAAGCAGGGGGGAGGGGGAACTGCCACACCGTGACCGTACCCCACATCGTACTTCGAGATGAGGGAGGAGTCATGGGCCGACTCTCCATAGTCGGGCTCTCTGGAGGTCGCCAGCTTGGAGTCGGCTTATCTCGGAGTCGCCATCTGAGACTCGGCTTGTCTTGGAGTCGTCGTCTGGGACTCGGCTTGTCGTGGAGTTGCCGTCTGGGTCTCGGCTTGTCTTGGAGTCGTCGTCTGGGACTCGGCTTGTCTTGGAGTCGTTGTCTAGGACTCGGCTTGTCTTGGAGTCGTCCCTGGGACTTGGCATATTTTGGAGTTGCTCCTGGGACTCGGCCTGAGGGGTGCGGCCTGCCCCGATGTCTTGAAAGGTCCTGGGACTCGGGTTAGCCTACCCGTGGCCCATTACTCCGACAGTAGTCCCCGAAGCTGGTGAAGCCCTACGGACGCTGCATTGTGGGGCTTCAACAGTTTCAACCATCCCGGAGCGGAATCTGGAACTCGGCTGTCGTCTTCCCTAGGGTCGGCTGTCGAGAGTCGGATGTTTTTTAGCGAAGAGCCGCAGCTCGAAAGTCGCGGCGGGAAACCAGGCGGCGTGCCTGATACGCTTCCCCGCAGCCATCAGGGCGGTCCTATCGCGTGGCGCCACGTGAAGAGGACAGTCTTCCCTCCAACGCGCGCGACAGGACGGGCCGTCAGGAGGGGCCCGCCACTACCGTGCCTCGGCATATGAAC
>NC_057798.1:689133735-689166033 GCF_018294505.1 Triticum aestivum | reverse complement strand
GCGGCACAGCAGCGCGCCCTTCTCCCCCGCTCCCCCGCCTCATCTTGCCTTCTCTCCCCTCCTGCCTCTGCCGTTGAGCAATAGCACTCCACACCACGGCGATGAGCTCTTCCTCCGCCGCCGCCCCCGCCGTGCGCTCCGGCGTGTGGGACGGCTCGGAGGTAGAAGAGGAACACATCGAGTTCCTCCGCCAGACATGCTGTCTCCCCAGCGCGGACCTCGTGCGCACCCGCGCCGCGCCGGAGGGGGAGATCGGGCCGGCGCCGGAGGAGGGCGAGCGGGTCATCTTCCGCTTGCACCTCATGCGCGGCTTGGGGCTGCCGGCGAGTGGCTTCTTCCGCTCGTTCTTGGAGTTCCACAGCCTTCAACCGCACCACCTCACTCCGAATACGGTGGTGTTGCTCTCCGCCTTCGCCACTCTGTGCGAAGGTTTCCTCGGCGTTCTCCCCACCATCGAGCTATGGGGAGAATTCTTCTCTTCTAAGCTCGGCACGCAAGTCGCCGGCATACTGGCTCAGTGCGGCGCCTACATCGCGGTGCGGCGCTCGACAGCCGACAACCCTTTTCCTCCCATCGCGCTGATCAAGTCGGTGAAGATGTGGCAGCGCTCATATTTCTATGTGAAGAACCTCTCCTCCGACGGCGACTGGGTCAACCTGCCGCCTTACAACACCGCCCCCCTAACTGGGAGGCCCCCCAGCTGGTCTCACCGAGTCAAGACGCTGACTCCCGCCGGAGCCGCCGCCGTAGCGCGACTCCGAGTCTTGACGTAGTCGGAGGGTCTCGTTGGGGCCGACTTGCTGGCCGCCTTCGTGGCGCGCCGAGTTCTCCCGCTCCAAGGCCGGCCTCACCTGATCTGTCAGATGAGCAGTCTCCGAGACCCAAGTCGGATGAGCACCAAGGAGATGCCCCGCAAGGAGGTGGCGAACTTGGTGAACCATATCGCGCACTGCGAGTTCGAGGAGGACTGGCAGTTCGGCAAGGAGCCGTACTCGCGCGACAACCCCCTACCAGTGGTAAGTCGCGTCCTCCTATAGTTTTGTCTTCTTTGCAGCCGACTCCGGCTTTTGACTCTTGTCGGTTTCTTCTGAGCTAGAACCCCCTCATGCAGCCTGCAGCCGGCGCCACGAGGCAGCCCCTTGAGTATGTTCCCGACCGTGCGGACAGCGACGTCGACGACCCTGACTTGGGGGCGGCGGTGATGGAAGCCGACACTGAAGGCGGGGGAGAAGGAACAGAAGGCGGCTTCAGGCCCT
Source organism: Triticum aestivum (assembly GCF_018294505.1). Lineage (NCBI taxonomy): Eukaryota > Viridiplantae > Streptophyta > Magnoliopsida > Poales > Poaceae > Triticum > Triticum aestivum. Next base: position 689,164,777 of record NC_057798.1, on the reverse strand, counting down.
CGGCCACCTTCGCCGACTGGCCTGACGACGACGCCGAAGGGGAAGTCGCCCCGCGCCACCAGCCGAGGGTCGGCTCGTCGGGCGCCGGCTCCTCCGCCGGCCTGGCTGGCCAAGGCGGCGCGAAGAGGCGTCACGCCGGGCCGAGTGCACCCGGCGGCAAATTGAAGAAGCTCAAGGGGGCGGCCGCCGCGACCAAACGGGAGGAGGCGGCTGCGAAGGCCAACCGCTTCCGTACGGAAGGGAGAAGGCCGCCGCTATTCTCTGCGTAAGTCTTTATGCTTTTTTTATTTTCTTTCGTTGAATCTTGTCCGAGTCTTCTTTTATTCTCCCTCCATTCTTCTTTAGGGCCCCTCTTTCGCTTGAGAGAGTCGCCGTCCCCTCCGTCATGGGGTCGGCAGAGACGTCCGCCAATACTCGGCGGGCCGACCCCGCCGCCGACCTCCGGGAGGCGACGGAGCGAAATGCACGGGAGAAGCGTGAGGAGGAGGAGGCCGAACGTCTGGAGAAGGCGGAAGCTGACATGGCGGCTGCCTCCGCCCAGAAGAAGCTGGAGGATGCCGAAGCCGCCCTTGCGGCGAGACAGCGTGCCGAGGAGGCCGTGCGTCGCTGATCGGCGATGCTCGTCCCCCCATTGTCGTCTGCGCCGCCGCCTCCGGAGTTCACGGGGCAGACCGGAGAGGCCGGCACCGAGAACCCCGCCGTGGAGAAGGAGAGCGACGAGGCTTCTATGTCGGACACTCTCGTGCCGCCACCGCCGCTTCCACCGCCGTCTGGGAGACCGCACGGTAAACAGCCGGTGGGTCCGTCGGAGCCGCCGATCGCGGACGAGGCCGAGGCGCGGCTGCTTCTCCAAGTCGCCTCGCTAGTGCGCCGCCGTCTTGAGAGGGCGACCTCGGCGCCGTGACCTCGGGAGACCGGCGCTGCCAGCTCCGCAACCCTAGACGCCGAGGCCACAAGCGCCGCACCCACCGGGTGGTTGCGCGGAGGCGGCACCGGGCCGCTGAACCAAGCGCTTCTGGACGTTCAGGCGAAGCTGCGCGCTGAAGGCGACGCCCTTCAAACTTGCACCAGGGTGCATCTGGCAGCGTGGACGGCCGTCGGAGTACGTTTCCCTCTTCTTTTTGATTCTTGTTTTTCTTTGTGGGGGCGCGCCAGCGCACCCACTGGGTGTAGTCCCCGAGTTCCGGGCTGGCTGCTGAGCAGGCGGTTCGGAACTCCCTCTGGCGAGTTCCAAATACTAACTTTGTCTTCAATGACTTATTGCAGGAGTATGACAACCTCCGCGCCACTGCCTTCAACCGCAATGTTGAGGAGTTGCGCAAGCGGGCTGCCGACTTGTCGGAAAGCCGAGGTAAGTTCTTCTTCTTCGCGGGGGCGCGCTGGCGCACTCGCGGGCTGTAGTCCCCAAGATTCGGGCCGACTGCTGAGCAGTCTAGCCGGATCTTCCTTGCGATCTTCTTTGTTGATGACTTATTTGTCTCTTCTTTCGTTCTTCAGAAGCCAACATCGCTCTCCAGGAGCAGCTGGGCGAGGCCAATACCGCCCGGCGTGCCAAGGAGGAGGAGTGTGGCAAGCTTGCCACGGAGCGCGACCTGCTGGCGGCGCAGCTGGCCGAGCAGAAGGAGCTGCTCAAGAAGGCGCAGGACGAGGCCGAGAAGAGGGAGACCGCTCTCCTGGCCGAGTTCGAGAGCGAGCGCTCCTCCTGGACTGACAGGGAGGCGATCCTGACCTCCGGCGTCCACGAGATCAAGGATATCATTGATGGTAAGTTTCTTTCGTTTCTTCGGGCTTTCGACTATGTGTCAGGACGACTTCTGATTTTTCAACTTGCTTCTTTTTTGTCTTGGTAGACTTCTTCCCTGGTCACTCACAGGTAGTCCCTCTGGCCATCGAGGCTGCTCGTGAGGCGCGAAGGGCAAACGGTGAGGAGATCGCCGCTAACGCCCCCCGAACCATCGACGAGCAGCTTCTGAGCATTGAAGCCCGTCTTCGTCCGGCTCACCGATTAATGCGCCGGCTTCAGTGTGCCAGCGCCCAGGTGGTTGCCGCCCTGTGGCCAGACATGCCGGCTCTGCGCACCGCCAGTCGGACCGCCGACTGGCTGGAAGTCGCCACCGGCCATCTTGAAGCTTGGAAGGTATCCTCGGCCCGGGCCGGAGCGCGCCGGGCCTTGGAGTTCGTCAAAGCGTGGTATCCAGGGCTGGACCTGGACCGTCTGGCCGCGTTCCGGTCAGAAGCCCAGGCCGAGCTGGAGGCCGTGGAGGGCGCCCTTATCGAGCGTGCGGCGGCCATCGCCGAGTACACGGACACCGGTGTCTTCGTGCCCGAGCGGGCTGAAGGCGGCGAGGAAGTGCCGCCAGAGTGGTTCGGGATGAACCCGGAGTATGGCAAGGACTCGGCGGAGGTGATCGACTCCAGCACCGAGGAGGAGGACAAGGCAGAGGACGGAGGCGGGGCGGAGGTGCCAGAAGACGGAGCAGGCGCCAGCCTCAGCTCGACCGCGCCTCCAGCAACGAGCCGCGTCGAGAGAAGGCGACTGCCGCCGAAGGCGGTCAAACCGAGACCGCCCAGCCGACTGCCCCGGCGCCTGACACCACCATCTCCTCCGATCCTCCGATCCCAGATGCCGTCTCCTAGGCTGCCTTTTCCGCCTCTGTTTGTCTGTCTTAGTAATCTTTTGAAAACTTTGTTAGATTCGAACAATTCCACCCGCGGGGTGTATCTTGAACTTCTATTCGAAGATTCGGCCAAGGGCCTATGTAAATATTTATCCGCTTTCCGTCTTTCCTTGCTTACTGCTCTTTAGGCTTTTCCCTTTGCCGCCTTCCTTTAGTCGCTGCCTTGCCAGTCGGACAGCCGCTCTGCAGACTGTCGCTGGGTCAAGTGCTTGGATACTTCGGGAAGGCAAGTGGTTGGCCGTTTAGAGTTTCTTTTAGCAAGTCGGATAGAAAGCGATAGGCCAACTACCCAAGAGTTGGCCGTCCTTGATAGAGGCTAAGACGGCGAGCCGACTACTCATGAGTCGGCTTTCTGCTTCAGAAATGCTGGAGGCCATCTTACGCTATGTTCGTGCTTTAGGTCCTTAGCCATTTTTCGTGTGGGCGCCCGTTCTTCCTCACTCCTGCCCGCCTCACAGTCGCTCTATGAGCTGCGGCTTTGCCAGGAGGCGGATTGGGCACCGCGCACTACTTGTCCGACTGCGGGAAGCTCCTCATAGCGCAAGGCGGCGAGTCCCCGGGCCGACTAGTCTGGCCCGGTGCCAAGCGGCTTGTAATGAAAGTAATGTACTCGAAGGCATAATTCTTATCATACAAATAACAAAAAAGGCAGTCCCCGAGCTCGTCTCGGGGGGCCCAAGTTCTTAGTATTTTAATACAAAGTGGTAGTGTGATACATACTGCCTCAACTGTAAAATCTTCGAAGAAGATTTGCATTCCACGGGCGCTCTGTCTCTTTGCCGGAGTCGTCCCTCTTGCATGCTCGGCGCTTCTGAGCGTCGATCAGATAGTAGGCGTCGTTCCCTAGCACCTTGCTGATGATAAAGGGGCCTTCCCAAGGTGCCGACAGCTTGTGCTGGCCGGCTGTTCGCTGGATCAGCCGGAGCACAAGGTTGCCTTCTTGGAAAGATCTTGGCCTGACCTTCCTATTATAGTATCGACGCAGACTCTGCTGGTAGATGCTGGACCGGCTGAGTGCCAACAGCCGGCCCTCTTCCAGCAGATCGACACCGTCTTGACGTGCTTCTTCTGCTTCTTCCTCGGTGTACATGGTGACTCGCGGGGAGTCGAACTCTATGTCCGTTGGGATGACGGCTTCGGCACCATAGACGAGGAAGAAAGGTGTGAAGTCGGTTGACTTGTTTGGAGTCATGCGCAGACTCCAGAGGACGGCTGGCAGCTCCTCAAGCCAACAGCCGGCGGATTGCTCCAGCGGTACGATGAGTCGAGGCTTGATGCCGGATAAGATGAGGCCGTTCGCTCGCTCCACCTGGCCGTTTGACTGCGGATGGGCAACGGACTCTAAGTCCAGTCAGATGCCCTGCGTCACGCAGAAACGGGCCAAGGCGCCTTTGGCAAAATTCGTGCCATTGTCGGTGATGATGCTGTGTGGGATGCCGTACCGAGTTGTGATGTCCGCAATGAAGGTCACTGTAGTCGGACCATTCAACTTCTTGATGGGTTTCACCTCCACCCACTTGGTGAATTTGTCCACTGCGACAAGTAGGTGAGTCAAGCGACCTCGTGCCGTCTTGAATGGTCCCACCATGTCCAGGCCCCAGACTGCAAAGGGCCAGGCGATGGGGATAGTCTTGAGTGCGGAAGCTGGCTAAAGTGGCTTAGAACGGAAAATCTGGCACCCCTTGCACTTTTGGACTAACTCTTTGGCCTCTTCCAGGGCGGTTGGCCAGAAGAAACCGTGCCGGAAGGCTTTGGCGACGAGTGCCCTGGAGGCCGCATGGTGACCGCACTCGCCTTCATGGATGTCTCTGAGGATTGCTTGGCCTTGTTCTGCCTCGACGCAGCGTTGGAAGACGCCGGTAACGCTGCGCCTGACCAGCTCTCTGTTGACTATGGTGTAGGCTGCTGCTCGGCATTGCACTTGCCGAGCCAAGATTTCATCAGTTGGCAGCTCTCTGTTTACTAAGAACCTGAGGATGGGCTGGGCCCATGAAGGTGCTACTATTTCTTCAACTGCCACTGCAGTCTCCGGGCCTGGTTCTGAAGTCCCCGGGCCGGCTTCGATTGTGTGTTTCTTGGAGTCGGATCCGTCTTCCTCAAGCGGAGCCGGCACAAAGATTAAATCTGATTCTGGTGATGGCTTGATAGAAGGCTTGAGGAGGCGCCGAAGGGCGACACCAGATGGTATTGCCTGGCAGGTGGAGCCGATTCGTGCCAAGGCGTCTGCTTGGTCGTTGTCGTTCCTTGGCACGTGGAGGAACTCGCACCCCTCGAAGTATCCACTGAGTTGCTGGACGAGGAAACAGTAGCTCGCCATATTTGCGTCCTTGGCGTCCCAATCGCCGGATGATTGCTGGACCACCAAGTCAGAGTCGCCATAACACAGGATCCGGCGAATGTCGAGATCTTTGGCAAGCCGGAGCCCGTGGATGAGTGCCTCGTACTCGGCCATGTTGTTGGAGGCGGCGAAGTGGATCTGCAGCACATATCTGAGCTTGTCGCCCTTGGGGGAAGTGAGGACTACGCCAGCTCCCAAGCCGGTGCACATCTTGGAGCCGTCGAAATGCATCCGCCAATGGGTGGAGTCGGGCGCTGGCGACAGATACTGGGTCTCGGCCAAGTTGACGAGGAAGTCGGCCAGTGCTTGCGACTTGATGGCGGTGCGGGGCTCATAGTAGATGGTGTAGGGAGCCAGATCTACGGCCCACTTGGCCACTCGGCGTGAAGCGTCACAGCTTCCGATGATCTCGGTTAGTGGAGCGGTGCAAACCACAATGATTGGATGCTCTTGAAAGTAAGGCTTCAGCTTCTTGGCGGCAAAATGCATGCCATAGCACATATTCTGGTAATGGGGGTAGTTCTGCTTGGAGGCCGACAGTACCTCGCTCAAGTAATATACCGGTCTCTGGACAGGTAGCGCCTTACCTTCCTCCTTGCGCTCGACTACAATGACTGTGCTGACTACTCGGCTGGTGGCGGCAATGTATAGGAGCATGGGCTCTTTGGGAGTCGGAGCCGCCAGCACAGGGGGAGTAGTCAACATCTTCTTTAGTTGGAAAAAAGCCTTGTCCGCCTTGGGAGTCCACTCAAAGAAGGTCGCCTTCTTCATGAGCTGATACAAGGGGAGAGCCTTCTCGCCCAGCCGACTGATGAATCGGCTGATGGATGCCAAACAGCCGGTGAACTTCTGCACATCTAACAGTCGTCTGGGTGCTTCCATCCTCTCGATGGCCTTGATCTTCACAGGATTGCACTCTATGCCGCGTTCGGAGACCGGGAAACCGAGGAGCTGGCCGGCTGGTACTCCAAAAACGCACTTCTCTGGGTTGAGCTTGATCTGGAATTGGCGCAAATTCTCAAAGGTTTCCTTGAGGTCCTCCAGCAAGGTTCCACGCTTCTCCGTCTTCACTACTACATCATCCACATAGACGTGGGCATTTCTGCCGAGTTGCTTCAGGAGGCACTTCTGCATGCAACGGTGAAAGGTGGCGCCGGCATTTCTCAAGCCGAACGTCATGGTCAGGTAGCAGAAGGCTCCAAACGGCGTGATGAAGGCGGTCTTCAATCTATCAGCCGGGTTCAGCTTGATCTAGTGATATCCCGAATATGCGTCTAGAAAACTCAACAGCTCGCATCCGGCTGTGGAGTCTATCACCTGGTCAATCCTTGGCAGAGCAAATGGGTCTTTGGGGCAAGCTTTGTTGAGGCTTGTGTAGTCGATACACATCCTCCATTGCCTCTTCTTCTTCAACACTAGGACCGGGTTTGCCAGCCATTCTGGAAAGAACACCTCCATAATGAAGCCGGCCGCTAGGAGTCGGGCTATCTCTTCTCCAACAACTCTTCTCTTCTCTTCCGACAGGCGGCGCAAGGGCTGCCTGACGGGCTTTACATCAGATCGGACATGTAACTTGTGCTCGGCGAATTCCGTCGGTACACCTGGCATGTCTTTGGGGGACCATGCGAAGATGTCTCGATTCTCACGGAGGAAATCGATGAGCTCGCCTTCCTATTTGCTGTCTAGGTTTGCACCTATGAAAGCGTGCCTTTCCGGATGCTCCGGGTCCAAAGGTATCCTCTTTGTCTCTTTAGCCGGCTTGAACGAGCCCTCAACTTATGATTCCTTGGGGTCGGGCGACATCTTCGGCTGCTTGCCGGCCATCGCCACAACCCGATCAAGGAGCCGCCTCTCAGCCGCGATCACCAGAGACTCGGCCAGCCGACTACTCTCGACCGTGCAGGCGGACGATTTCCTGTAGTCGCTGGCCACGGTCAGGATCCCCTTTGAACTTGGCATCTTCATCTTGAGGTAAGCGCAGTGGGGGACTGCCATGAATTTGGCCAAAGCAGGTCGGCCAAGCAGTGCCTAGTATGGGCTTTCGAGGTCCACGGCCTCAAACCACACTAGCTCTCGGCAAAAATGGTCTTTGTCTCCGAAGAGGACGTCTATCTGGATCTTGTCGATTGGGAAGCAGGAAAGGCCAGGTACGATGCCGTGGAACACGGTCCGGCTGCTCTGAAGCTGTCTTCGCTTGATTCCTAATTTCTCCATTGTATCCTTGTACAGGATGTTGATGCTGCTGCCTCCGTCTATCAATGCTCGTGAGAAGCAAGCGGCCCGCCTATCAGTCGCCAAGGTTGCACTCAAAACCAAGGCGTAGGAGCCCGGATTCGGCATCACCTCTTGGTGATCAGCTCTGCTCCAACTGATAGGCCTCTCGGACCAATGCATGAACTCCGGAGTATCTGATGCCACTGCGTTTACTTCTTGCTGCTGCAACCGTCGGCTGTGTCGATCATCTACCACACTGGTGAACACTACATAAGCCCCATGCTCCTCTGGGTATTCATCTTGCACGGTGCCGACTGGCCTGGCCGCCGGCTGCTGAGGCGGCGGAGGAGGCGGCGGCCCAGCAGGCGGAGGAGGGAGGAGGCCGTCTCCCTTGGCGATTCTGGTAAGCCAGTGGCACTTCCGAGTGGTGTGGTTTGACGGCTTCGCACCGCTGTGGAACTTGCAGGGGCCATCGAGGGTCTGCTTGTAAGAGAAGGCCGGCAACCAGTTGGACTTGCCGCCTTTCTGCCGCTTCACCGGAGGCTGCCCCTCAGGCTGTTGGTCTTCAACCGTTGCAACCTGCCGACTGCTGGAAGTCGGCTGCGGGGCCTTGCGCTTGTGATCATTCTGCTGCTGTCTCCGACTGGTGTCTCCAGCTGAAGTTCTGGGAGCTTGAGGGGCTACTTTGCCAGTCGCACTAACTTGAATCTCTGTCTTCATAGAGGAGTCGGCCGTGGCATATTTGTCTGCAATGACCAGCAACTTGTCGAGGGTCTCCGGCTCGTCGTAGAGGAGCCTATGCTTGAGGAGGCTGCCCTATCTGCACCCGGCGGTAAAGTACTTGATATCCTGCACCTCGTGCACGCCCTCGCAGGAGTTCCGGAGTTCGCCCCATCGCGTGAGGTAGTCGCGAGTCGACTCGTCTTGGCCTTGCACGCACAAGGAGAGCTGGCGTGGCTTGGGGGGTCGCTTGTACGTGCTGGTGAAGTTGCGGACGAAAGCCTCGGTGAAGTCGACCCAACTGTTGATGCTGCGGGGCTTCAAACTGTTCAACCATGTCCGGGCCGTGCCCTGGAGCATGAGCGGAACGGACTTCACGATGACTCGCTTGTTGCCGTTTGCTATGTTGACAGCCGTGGAGTAGTTGATCAGCCAGTCTTCGGGCTTCACGGAGCCGGTGTACTTGGGTGTGTCTCGGGGGAGCGTGAACCCTTTGGGGAAAGGCTCGTCTCGGATGCAGGGCCCAAAGCAAGGCGGAACCAGCTCACCTTCTTCTTCTAGCGCCAGGGATCGGTGGAGTCGGTCGATCCGGTGGCGGGCGTCATTCTCTCCGACTCCCTCTCGGAGACCAAGGCGGCCACCGAGAGTCGGATGCTCAATGGGCGGCGGGGAAACTCGCCGCTCTCTTCTCGGCGGGGGAGGCAGATAGTCGTCCTGCTGCTCTACTGCTCTTGGACGGCCGTCTTGGTCGCGCTCGATGGTGAGGTGAGTCCGACTGCGACTGACAGCCGGCTCTTTGTCTTTTCTTCCATGGACTCCGCCAGTCGGCGTCCTGGACATCGCTCGTTGATCTTGGTGGGGAGGCAAGTCGTCGTAGGGTTGCTGCGGCGCATTGGTGCGGCCTCCGGCCGCGTTCTGCGTAGCAGCCGCGTCGAGGAGTTGCTATACTCGCTCCATCATCATGCGGCGCTCTTTGCCTTCGAAGTTCTTCAGCTCGTCAGTCGCCGCTTGGGCGGCGCGGATGTTCTCCGCAGGGGTAGCGTATACGGGGCGACTGGCCCCGAACAAGTCAGCGATGGCCGCGCCGCGCTGCCGGACCGCGCCTAGGCGGCTAGGTCCCGTCGGAGCCGGCGAGCCGCCCACGGCACGATCCATTTCGCGCTGGTAGGCTTCTGACAAGCGCCTCATGCTTGCCAGCTTCTTAGCGCCTTCGATGATCTGAAGGCGGCGTGTCTCCAGCGTCTCGGCGTCAGCGTCCTCCAGGATAGGTGCCGTCAGGTCTCGCAGAGCCGCGTCGAGAGTTTCATGAGCTCCTTCGCCGGAGTGCTCGCCATGACTAATAACGAATACCTTCGTGACGGCGCTTCCGCCGCTCCCCTCACAAGGGAGCGACTCGTCGTAGATCACCATGTTGGAGGGGAACGTGTCAAGCGACACACTGTCGGAGTCGACCAGCATCAGGTCAGTGGAGCCTACGGACTCCAAGTCCACGGCAGGCTCGCCGGTGACGTGGAGATGGTCGTGGAGGCCCGCGAGGAGGCTTTTGGGGCCACCTGTGCCTGCATCGGATGCGGGCTCATCGGAGACGCAAACCTCGCCAAGAAGGTCAGCGAGGCAGCTCGCCGCGCAGGCGTCGTCGGCGCTTTGCAGCGTCGGGGCAAGCGCCATCGGGCGTGCCGGGCTGGCTACGCACGCGGGGGAGGAAAAGGGTTCCCGTCTAGAGCAGGTCTCCGGACAACGGTGCACCTCGCCCCACGGTGGGTGCCAAATGTCGTGGGTTGGATGCGACATATGCCAAAGCAGGATGGCTTATCATGGTTGGAGCGAGTAGAACGTCGCCGGTGCCTGGAAGCGGGATGAGGCGAAGACATGCACGCCGGCGGAACTTACCCAGCTTCAGGGCTCTCCTAGGAGATAACACCCCTACTGCTGCTCTGCGGGGTCTCCGCATGATCACTAAGGCAAAGTGACTACAATGGTGCTCCTGGAGCTGTTTCGGGAGGCAGGCGAGGGCAAGGCTAGCTCTCTCCTCCCTGTGCTATATGGTCTATCTCTCTCAAGGTCCGAACCCTTTGCATGGGTTTCCCGGGGGGTTTATATAGGCCTACCCCCCGGGGGTACAATAGTAATCCGGCTGGGCGCGGGTCCCAGCCGTCTGTCTCTCAGGCCACCGTCCTCCCCGCCGGCTTCTGGGGCCCGCCGTCTGGCGGGTCCCGCGGACAGGCTTGATACTGTAGCGGCACTCCTGATGACGCAGGCTTGGTCATTGGGTCGTGGCAACAGTGCCGCCGTCTATCAGGCGATCACTGTCGCCATTCCCCATCCTATCTGGTTAACGGCTCATGGGGCCCTGGGAAGGAGTCGGCCGACTCCGGGGAGGCCGACTCCCATAGGTCCGTCTTCGGGGCGCTTAGGCCGCCTTCGGCCCACCCACTGACAGGCGGCCCCGCCGCCTTCGGGTCGTACATGCCGGCGTCGTGGGCACAGTGCGTTGCGCACTGTGGCTAAGGTCAGGGCAGGCATGGCAACAGTGTCGCGCCTCGCCGGAGATCTTCCAGCGATACGGCTCACTGTAGCCATGCCGGCCCTTCGTAAGCAGGGGGGAACGGCCACGCCGTGACCGTACCCCACATCGTACTTCGAGATGAGGGAGGAGTCATGGGCCGACTCTCCATAGTCGCCCTCTCTGGAGGTCGCCAGCTTGGAGTCGGCTTATCTCGGAGTCGCCGTCTGAGACTCGTCTTGTCTTGGAGTCGTCGTCTGGGACTCAGCTTGTTTTGGAGTCACCGTGTGGGACTCAGCTTGTCTTGGAGTCGTCGTCTGGGACTCGGCTTGTCTTGGAGTCGTCGTCTGGGACTCGTCTTGTCTTGGAGTCATCCCTGGGACTCGGCATATTTTGGAGTTGCTCCTGGGACTTGGCCTGAGGGGCGCGGCCTGCCCCGATGTCTTGAAATGTCCTGGGACTCGGGTTAGCCTACCCGTGGCCCATTACTCCGACAGGGCCAGTGGGGCGCGGCCCCCATTCGTCGAAGATGGGCATCTGATTCACAAAGTCTCTCCAGTTCGAGCAGAGGTACAACAAAGCTCCCCCTTTGCTGGATGCTGCCGGGGTTGGGATCCCCAGTCAAGACCAAGAGTACCTTCCTCAGTGCTTCGGGCGTCAGGTCCTCTTCCTGGAGCCGCATGCGATCCCCACGGCCGCTGAAGGCCCACATCCGATGAGAATGGCGTTGGAGAGGGGCAGCGCGGCATAGCAGGAACTCCTTCACCACCTTGGGCGCCGTCACGCCGAGCCCCCTCAAGAACTCGAAGCGACGCTAGACAAAGGCGAGTTGGGGGCTCACGAGTGTCTCCTGGCCCCAGCCCGAGTTGGGGACAGCAGGCGAGGATGGCTCTGTCAGCAGGGGCTGGGCACCCCTACGTCCACATATAGCCACCGCTTGCGAAACCCAGGCGCGGGTGGAGGAAGACTGAAGTCGATTCCTGAAGCCGCCATCTCAGGCACGACAATGAAGCTCACGCACCCCGAACATTGGGTGGGGTCGACAAGGCGCAGAGAGAAGAAGTGGCGCAGCAAGGCAACCGAAGGAAGGATGCCCATCATTGCCTCACAAACGAAGGCGAAGACCACGAGAAGGGAGATGGATTCGGGACCCAGATGCATCATATGGATCTGATAATGGGAAAGCACGACGTTGAAGAAATCAGAAAAGGGGGGAACCAGTCCCGCCCACAGGGCGTCGGCGAAGTACCGGACCTCGGCAATCCTGTCGATGGAGAAGAGGGACGCGGGCCAGGCCATCGTCCTCCCGCATTCGTTGAAGATGGTAGCTAGGGCCGAGCTGACCTTGGCCATGCCCTCTTTGTTGATTATGATTGGCCGATCAACGGCGGGGGCCGCCGACGACGATGAGCGAGGCGGCGACATGGGCTTCTTCCCTCTTCCCTTCCTCGGCGGAGCCATGGCGGCGGAATGGGGGAGGAAAGGTCCGGGATTGGCTTGGAAGCAGAAGCTGGAGTTCGAGAGGAGGAAGGACAGAGGGCGCTCGAGCAGCGGAAAAGGGGAGCAGCTATGTGCGGCTGCAAGTCCGCCTAGCATTGCATAAAATAAGGAAGCGTGGGGGAACGGTGCCGCCCACGTCCAATCAACCACCATGCGGCGCCCAAGGCCGCAGGCTGTTAGGGCCCGCGACGCTTCGCACTCGCCCTTTCGCCTCTCTGCATGGCCAAGTCCGGGCACGCCGTGGACCCAGGGGCTACTGTCGGCGTTGTGGGAACGGGGGTCCCCAGACTTGCCTGCCTGCGGCCTGCGCCTTGGCTCAAAAGGGGGCCCAGCACCGCCCATCTTCATCAACATAGGTTCAAGACCCTCGCGAGGGGCCAAGCCTCGCGGGGCGGACGACAAGGAGCTTCCTCAGGCATGGCCTCGTCAGGCTGGCTCGCGAGGAGGCGGAGAGTTCAAGGCGGGGTACCTCACGAGGTGCCCATGCCGCAAGCTATGACGACCGAGGGCGCCAATCGGGCGCTGGCCAGCGCAGTGTCCTCCTTTCCTCTTTGGTGCAAGGGGAGCAAGCGCAGGCGAGAGCATCAAGCAAAGGCGTCCATTTCGGTGCAACAAGACCAAGACCAGTCCAACGGCAGGATGGAGGTTGCCGTGGAGCCCAAGCCGGCGTCACCACCAGAGCCTTTGACAGGCGAGGACCAACTTTAGTCAGGATAAGTGTACCCGCTGTTCCCCTTCAAAATGGCCAATTGTTGGCGCCCTTCCCGCTCAATATTTGGGAAGAGGCCAAGGGCCTTTGCCTATAAATAGGACTAGCCACCCCCAGGGTAGAGGCATCGAGATTCCCACCGAGAAACTAGTAGATAGAGCGACTGAGCTTCTCCTAGCAGTTCATCGCACCAGCCAAGAAAAGACCCTCGCGAGGCTGTTCTTCCTTGTATTGTTCATTATCAGCCCAAGAGGCAATCCACCACACCACACACTGGATTAGGGTATTACACCACAATGGTGTCCTGAACTAGTATAAACCTTGTGTCTCTTGTGTTGATCCTTTGGTAGTTTAGACCCTAGCGATTCGGTGAGGAGCAGGTAGGCAGAGGGCGTAATCTCCGCGTGCACCCCAGTGTTCGAACCTCAAGGGTCTGCCGGAACCCGAAATCCGACAGGCCGGGCCGAATACAGCCACCCAGACCAGTTTGAACTGCGTAGCCACATATCCCGAGAGAGAGGCGCCGTGCACCCCCTCTGCTTCACTGACGAAGTGAAGGATCATGAATTCCCAGAAGGGTTCAAACCCGTAAACATCAAATCATATGATGGCACAACGGACCCCACAGTATGGATCGAAGATTTCCTTCTCCACATTCACATGGCCCGTGGAGACGATCTACACACCATCAAATATCTTCCCTTTATGCTCAAAGGACCCGCCCGGCATTGTCTAAACAACATGCCAGCAAATTCCATTGGCAGTTGGGAAAACCTGGAAGACACTTTCCTCGACAACTTCCAGGGCACATACGTGCGACCACCGGATGGTGATGACTTGAGCCACATTACTCAACAACTCGGAGAGTCAGCCAGGAAATTCTGGACTCGGTTCCTAAGTAAAAAGAACCAAATAGTCGACTGTCCGGACGCCGAAGCCCTGGCGGCTTTTAAGCATAATATCTGTGATGAGTGGCTCGCCTGACACCTCGGCCAGGAAAAACCCAAGTCCATGGCAGCTCTCACGACACTAATGACCCGCTTTTGCGCGGGCGAGGACAGCCGGTTGGCTCATAGCAGCACCACGCCACATTCTGGCACTTCGGACGTTCGTGACAATAACGGCAAGCCACAGCGCAACAGACACAAGCGACAGAACAACGACGACATCACCGAAGACACGACAGTCAACACCGGATTCAGCGGATCCAAATCCGGTTAGCGGAAGAAGCCATTCAAAAGAAACAATCAGGGACCGTCCAGTCTGGACCGCATACTGGAGCGCTCGTGCCAATTTCATGGCACCCCATACAAGCCAGCCAACCACACCAACAGAGACTGCTGGGTGTTCAAACAGGCCGTCAAAATAAACACCGAAAACAAGGACTAGGGGCTGCATAGCAACGATGACAAAGAGCCCTGGCGTCCGAACACGGGGGGACAGAAGAAATTTCCCCCCAGGTGAAAACGGTCAACATGATCTATGCCACTCACATTCCCAAGCGGGAACGGAAGCGAGCACTACGGGACGTCTATGCGATGGAGCCAGTCGCCCCCAAATTCAACCCATGGTCAGCTTGTCCAATCACCTTTGATCGTAGGGATCACCCTACTAGCATCCGTCACGGCGGCTCAGCCGCATTGGTCCTAGACCCAATTATCGATGGATTCCACCTCATGCGAGTCCTTATGGACGGCGGCAGCAGCCTAAACCTGCTCTATCAGGACACAGTGCGCAAAATGGGCATCGACCCTTCAAGGATCAAGCCCACCAAAACCACCTTTAAAGGTGTAATTCCTGGAGTAGAGGCCCGTTGCACGGGCTCTATAACATTGGAAGTGGTCTTCGGATATCCGGATAACTTCCGAAGCGAAGAGTTAATATTCGATATCATCCCTTTCCGTAGTGGTTACCACACACTGCTTGGACGACCGCATTCGCTAGATTCAATGCGGTACCACACTATGCCTACCTCAAGCTCAAGATGCCAGGACCGCGCGGGGTCATAAAAGTCAACGGAAACATGGACCGCTCTCTCCGGACGGAATAGCATATTGTAGCCCTCGCGGCGGAAGTACAATGCGGCCTCCTCCGACAAACCACCAACCCGGCGACAACAACTTCGAGCACCGTCAAGCGAGTCCAGAGCACCCCGCAACAGGATCATCAGGCACGCCAAAAGCGCGACTAGCAGTCCGGCCTCCGCTCAAGCCCCATCAAAGCAGCATTTGAGCCACGCGTACACAATTACGCACTCAAAGTACCATGGGCGTAGGCGGAGGCGCATCAATGACTCAGTCAATAGTGCGGTATAACCGCTACATACCTTCATAACCCTCCCTTTTTATTTTTCAGGACATTGCTTTAGAGCAGCCTCTTCAGAAGAGCAGCCTCTTCATTGCGGCATAACCATCGCCAAGGGAGACGGCCTCCTCCCTCCTCGGCCTGCTGGGCCGCCGCCTCCACAGCCGTCTCAGCAGCCGGTGGCCAGGCCAGTCGGCGCCGTGAAAGATGAATACCCAGAGGAGCATGGGGCTTATGTAGTGTTCACCAGTGTGGCAGATGATCGACGCAGCCGACGGTTGCAGCAGCAAGAAGTAAACACAGTGGCGTCAGATACTCCGGAGTTGATGCATTGGTCCGAGAGGCCTATCAGTTGGAGCAGAGCTGATCACCCAGAGGTGATGCCGAATCCGGGCTCCTACGCCTTGGTTTTGAGCGCGACCTTGGCTACTGATAGGCGGGCCGCTCGCTTCTCGCGAGTATTGATAGACGGAGGCAGCAGTATCAACATCCTGTACAAGGATACCATGGAGAAATTAGGAATCAAGCAGAGAAAGCTTCAAAGCAGCCGAACTGTTTTCCACGGCATCGTACCTGGCCTTTCCTGCTCCCCAATCGGCAAGATCCAGATAGACGTCCTCTTCGGAGATAAAGACCATTTTCACCGAGAGCCAGTGTGGTTTGAAGTGGTGGACCTTGAAAACCCATACCAAGCACGGCTTGGCCGACCTGCTTTGGCCAAGTTCATGGCAGTCCCCCACTACGCTTACCTCAAGATGAAGATGCCAAGTTCAAAGGCGATCCTGACCATGGCCGGCGACTACAGGAAGTTGTCCGCCTGCGCGGCCGAGAGTAGTCGGTTGGCCGAGTCCCTGGTGATCGCAGCTGAGAGGCGGCTCCTTGATCGGGTTGTGGCGATGGCCGGCAAGCAGCCGGAGATGTCGCCCGACCCCAAGGAATCAGAAGTTGAGGGCTCGTTCAAGCCGGCTAAAGAAACAAAAAAGATACCTTTGGACCCGGAGCATCCGGAAAGGCACGCTGTCATAGGTGCAAATCTAGATAGCAAATAGGAAGGCGAACTCGTCGAGTTCCTCCGTGAGAATTGAGACATCTTCGCATGGTCCCCCAAAGACATGCCAGGTGTACCGACGGAATTCGCCGAGCAGAAGTTACATGTCCGATCTGATGTGAAACCCGTCAGGCAGCCCTTGCGCCGCCTGTCAGAAGAGAAGAGAAGAGTTGTTGGAGAAGAGATAGCCCGACTCCTGGCGGCCGGCTTCATTATGGAGGTGTTCTTTCCAGAATGGCTGGCGAACCCAGTCCTAGCGTTGAAGAAGAATAAGCAGTGGCGGATGTGCATCGACTACACAAGCCTCAACAAATCTTGCCCCAAAGATCCATTTGCTCTGCCAAGAATTGACCAGGTGATAGACCCCACAGCCGGATGCGAGCTGTTGAGCTTCCTAGATGCATGCTTAGTATATCACCAGATCAAGCTAAACCCGGCAGACAGATTGAAGACTGCCTTCATCATGCCGTTTGGAGCCTTCTGCTACCTGACCATGACGTTCGGCTTGAGGAATGCCGACGCCACCTTTCAGCGTTGCATGCAGAAGTGCCTCCTCAAGCAACTCGGCAGGAATGCCCACGTTTACGTGGATGATGTGGTGGTGAAGACGGAGAAGCATGGGACACTGTTGGAAGATCTCCAAGAAACTTTTGAGAATCTGCGCCGATTCCAGATCAAGCTCAACCCGGAGAATTGCGTCTTCGGAGTACCAGCCGGCCAGCTCCTTGGCTTCCTGGTCTCCGAGCACGACATAGAGTGCAACCCTGTAAAGATCAAAGCCATCGAGAGGATGGAAGTCCCCCGCCGACTGTTAGATGTGCAGAAGTTCACCGGCTGCTTGGCGTCCATCAGCCGATTCATCAGTCAGCTGGGAGAGAAGGCTCTCCCTTTGTACCAACTAATGAAGAAGACCACCTTTTTTGAGTGGAACCACAAGGCGGACAAAGCGTTCCTCGAGTTGAAGAAGAAGTTGACTACTCCCCCTGTGTTGGCGGCTCCGACTCCCAAAGAGCCCATGCTCCTGTACATCGCCGCCACCAGCCGAGTAGTCAGCATAGTCATCGTAGTCGAGCGCAAGGAGGAAGGCAAGGCGCTCCCTTTCCAGAGACCGGTATATTACCTGAGCGAGGTACTGTCGACCTCCAAGCAGAACTATCCTCACTACCAGAAGATGTGTTACGGTGTACATTTTGCCGCCAAGAAGCTGAAGCCTTACTTTCAAGAGCATCCAATCACTGTGGTTTGCACCGCTCCACTAGCCGAGATCATCGGAAGCCGTGACGCTTCTGGCCGAGTGGCCAAGTGGGCCATAGATCTGGCTCCCTACACCATCTTCTACCAGCCCCGCACTGCCATCAAGTCACAAGCATTGGCCGACTTCCTTGTCGACTGGGCCGAGACCCAGTACCTGCCGCCAGCGCCCGACTCCACCCATTGGCGGATGCATTTCGACGGTTCCAAGATGCGCACCGGCCTGGGAGCCAGCATCGTCCTCACCTCCCCCAAAGGCGACAAGCTCAAATACACGCTCCAAATCCATTTCGCCGCCTCCAACAACGTTGCCGAATACGAAGCGCTCGTTCACGGGCTCCGGCTTGCCAAAGAACTCGGCATCCGCCGGATCCTATGCTACGGCGACTATGATTTGGTGGTCCAGCAGTCATCTAGCGACTGGGACGCCAAAGACGCAAACATGGTGAGCTACCGTTTCCTGGTGCAGCAACTCAGCGGGTATTTCGAGGGGTGTGAATTCCTTCACATTCCAAGAAATGACAATGACCAAGCGGACGCCCTGGCACGAATCGGCTCAACCCGTCAAGCAATACCATCCGGCGTCGCCCTTCAGCGCCTCCTCAAGCCGTCTATCAAGCCTTCGCTAGAATCAAACTCCATTTTTGTGCCAGCTCCCCCTGAAGAAGTCGGATCCAACTCAAGAGCAACAAAAGACGGCACAAGAATCATTACAGACGACTCCAAAAATACCGCAGTCGAAGCCGGCCCGGGGACTTCAGAACCCGGCCCGGGGACTGCGACTGTCAGCCTGAAGACTTCAGAACTCGGCCCAGAGACTACGCCGATCCAGCAAGCGGCCGCGGATCCCAGCCCCGCCGCCCTTGTCCAAGTCGCAATCGTGGCAATCGAAGAAATAGCAGCACCTTCATGGGCCCAGCCCATCCTCAAGTTCCTAGTAAACAGAGAGCTGCCAGCTGACGAAATCCTGGCTCGGCAAGTACAACACCGAGCGGCGGCCTATACCATAGTCAATAGAGAGCTGGTCAGGCACAGCGTCACTGGTGTCTACCAACACTGTGTCGAGGCAGAGCAAGGCCAAGCAATTCTCAGAGACATTCATGAAGGAAAGTGTGGCCACCATGCGGCCTCAAGGGAACTCGTCACCAAAGCCTTCCGACACGGTTTCTTCTGGCCAACTGCCCTAGAAGAAGCCAAGGAGTTAGTCCAAAACTGCAACGGGTGCCAGATGTTCCGTTCCAAGCCGCTCCAGCCGGCTTCGGCACTCAAGACCATTCCCATCGCTTGGCCCTTTGCGGTTTGGGGCTTGGACATGGTGGGACCATTCAAGATGGCACGAGGCGGCCTAACTCACCTACTTGTCGCGGTGGACAAGTTCACCAAGTGGATAGAAGCAAAACCCATCAAGAAGTTGAATGGTCTGACTGCAGTAACCTTCATCGTCGACATTACGACTCGGTACGGCATACCACACAGCATCATCACCGACAACGGCACAAATTTTGCCAAAGGAGCCTTGGCCCGTTTCTACGCAACACAGGGCATCCGACTGGAGTTAGCGTCCGTCACCCATCCGTAGTCAAACGGCCAGGTGGAGCGAGCAAACGGCCTCATCCTATCTGGCATCAAGCCCCGCCTGGTCGAACCACTGGAGCGTTCGGCCGGCTGTTGGCTTGAGGAGCTGCCAGCCGTCCTCTGGAGTCTGCGCACGACTCCAAACAAGTCAACCGGCTTCACGCCTTTCTTCCTCGTCTATGGTGCTGAAGCCGTCATCCCGACGGACATAGAATTCGACTCCCCACGAGTCACCATGTACACCAAGGAGGAAGCAGAAGAAGCACGTCAAGACGGTGTCGATCTGCTGGAAGAGGGCCGGCTGTTGGCACTCAGTCAGTCCGGCATCTACCAACAGAGCCTGCGCCAATACTACAATAGGAAGGTCAGGCCAAGATCTTTCCAAGAGGGCGACCTTGTGCTCCGACTGATCCAGCGGACAGCCGGCCAACACAAGCTGTCGGCACCTTCGGAAGGCCCCTTCATCATCAGCAAAGTGTTGGGCAACGACTCCTACTACCTGATTGACGCTCAGAAGCCCCGAGCACGCAAGAGAGACGACTCCGGCAAAGAGTCGGAACGGCCATGGAATGCAAACCTCCGTCGAAGATTTTACAGTTGATTCAGTATGTATCACGCTACCCTCTTGTATTAAAGTACCGAGACTTTGGGCCCCCCGAGACGAGCTCAGGGACTGCCCCTTTTGATTATTTGTATGATAAGAATCATGCCTTTAAGTATGCTACTTCCTGCTATGTCGCTTGGCGCCGGGTTTGATTAGTCGGCCCGGGGACTCGCCGTGTGGTGCTATGAAATGTTTCCCGAAGTCGGAAAAGTAGTGTGCGGTGCCTAAGCCGTCTCCTGCGAAAAGCCGTAGCTCCCAGAGCGACTGTTCGGTAGGCAGGAGTAAGGATGAATGGACGTCCACATGAAAAATGGCTAAGGACCTAAAACATTAACATAGCCTAAACCGGCTCCAGCCCCCTTTTTCACAAGCCGACTCGTGAGTATTCGGCTTGCCGTTTTCTATCCAACTTGTTAAATAAACTCCAATGAAAGGCAAGTACTTGTTTTCCCAAAGTAGCTGGGCACTTGGACCAGCGGCAGTCTGCAGAGCGGACGTTCGGCTGACAAGGCGGCGACTAGGGGAAGGCGGCAAAGGAAAAGGCCAAAGGAGCAACAAGGCAAGGAACGATAGAACTCGGATTAATATTTACATAAGCATAGGCCCATTGGCCGAATCTTCAAGACAACAGTTCAAAATACGCCCCGAGGGTGGAATTGTGCAAATTAACAAGTTCCTCAAAGACTTCCTAGAACAGGTAAAAAAAGCCAGAAGGCGGCCTAGGGAGTAGCAGACGGGTTCGGGGGATCGGAGGAGATGGCGGTGTCAGGCGCCGGGGGAGTCGGCTGGGCAGTCTCGACTTGATCGCCGCCGGCGGCAGTCGGCCCAGCCGGACGCGGCTCGTTGCTGGAGGCGCGGTCGAGCTAAGGCTGGTCGCCCGCTCTGCCTTCTGGTGCCTCCGTCTCGCCTTCGTCCCCCACCTCGCCCTCTTCCTCGGTGCTGGAGTCAATCACCTCCACCGAGTCCTCGCCATATTCAGGATTCATCCCGAACCATTCTGGTGGCACCTCCTCGCCGCCTTCAGCCCGCTCGGCGACGAAGACACTGGTGTCTGTATAGTCGGCGATGGCCGCTGCACGCTCGACAAGGGTGCCCTCCACAGCCTCCAGCTCGGCCTGGGCCTCTGACCGGAACGCGGCTAGACGGTCCAGGTCCAGCACTGGATACCACGCCTTGACGAATTCCAAGGCCCGGCGCGCTCCGGCCCAGGCCGAGGAACCCTTCCAGGCCTCAAGACAGCCGGCTGCGACCTCCAGCCAGTCGGCAGTCCGACTGGCAGTGCGCAGAGCCGGCATGTCTAGCCACAGGGCGGCAACTGCGAGGGCGCCGGCATGCTGAGGCTGGCGCATCAGCCGGTGGGCCGGACAAAGACGGGCCTCGATGCTCAGAAGCTGCTCATCAACGGTCAGGGGAGCGTTGGCGGCGATCTCCTCACCGCTTGCCCTTTGCGCCTCACGATCAGCCTCGGTGGCCAGAGGGACTGCCTGCGAATGGCCAGGGAAGAAGTCTGCCGAGACAAAAAAGAAGCAAGTCGCAAAATCAGAAGTCAGCCTGACACATAGCCAAAGACTCAAAGAAAGAAAGCTCACCATCGACAATATCCTCTATCTCGTGGAAGCCGGAGGTCAGCATCACCTCCTTGTCAGTCCAGGAGGAGCGCTCGCTCTCGAACTCGGCCAGAAGAGCAGCCTCCTTCTTCTCGGCCTTGCCCTGCGCCTTCTTGAGCAGCTCCTTCTGCTCGGCCAGCTGCGCAGTAAGCAGATCACGCTCCGTAGTGAGCTTGCTGCACTCCTCCCCCTTGACGCGCAAGGCGGTGTTAACTTCACCCAGCTGCTCCTGGAGAATGGCGTTGGCCCCTGAAGAACGAAAGAAAGAGACGAATAAGTCACCAGCAAAGTAGATCGCCGGGAAGATCCGGCCCGACTGCTCACCAGTCGGCCCGAATCTCGGGGACTACAGCCCGCGGGTGCGCCAGCGCGCCCCCGCGAAAAAAGAAGAGCAAGAAAAGAGACGACGAAGTCGCCAAGAAGGAAGGTCGCCAGGAAGATCCGGCCCGACTGCTCAGCAAAAGGCCCGAATCTCGGGGACTACAGCCCGCGGGTGCGCCTGCGCGCCCCCGCGAAGAAGAGGGAAAGAACTCACTCCGGCTTTCCGACAAGTCGGCAGTCCGCTTGCTCAACTCCTCAACATTGCAGTTGAAGGCAGTAGCGTGGAGGTTGTGATACTCCTGCAAACAACGATTTCAGACAAAATAAGTACTTGGAACTCTCTAGAGGGAGTTCCGAGCCGCCTGATCAGCAGCCGGCCTGAAACTCGGGGACTACACCCAGTGGGTGCGCTGGCGCGCCCCCACAGAGAAGAGCAAGAAAAGCAAGAGTCAAAGAGGAAAGAATACCCGGACGGCTGCTCGCGATGCCAGATGCGCTTTGGTGCAAACGTGGAGGGCGTCGCCTTCTGCTCGCAGCTTCGCTTGGACATCCAGAAGCGCCTGGTTCAGCGGGCCTATGCCGCCTCCGTGCACCCACCCAGTGGGTGCGGCACTCGTCACCTCGGCATCTGGAATGGCCGCGCTGGCGGCTCCTACCTCCAAAGGCCGCGGCGCTGAAGTCGCCCTCTCGAGGCGGCGGCGCACTGGCGAGGCGACCTGAAGCAGCAGCCTCGCTTCGTCCTCAGTCGGCGGCACCGGCGGGCCTGCCGGCTGCTTGCCGCGGGCCCTCCCAGACGACGGTGGAGGCGGAGGCGGCGACACTAGCATGTCAGTCATGGTGGCATCGCTGCTCTCCCTTTCCACGATAGGATTTTTGGCGCCGGCTTCTCCGGTCTTCTCCATGAATTCTGGAGGCAACGGTGCGGAGGACAGTGGGGGGACGAGCATCGCCGATCGACGACGCGCGACCTCTTCGGCTCGCCGTCTCGCCACAAGGGCGGATTCAGCATCCTCCAGCTTCTTCTGGGCGCAGGCGGCCGCCTTCTCGGCCTCCGCCTTCTCCAGACGGTCGGCCTCCTCCTCGTCGCGCTTCTCTCGCGCGTTTCACTCCGTCACCTCCCAAAGGTCGGCGGCGGGGTCGACCCACCGAGTATTGGCGGACGTCTCTGCCGACCCCATCACGGAGGGGACGGCGACACTCTCAAGGGAAAGAGGGGCCCTGAAGAAGAATGGGAGGAGTATAAAAGAAGACTCGGACAAGATCCACCAAAGGAAAATAAAAAAAAGAGAGCATAAAAACTTATGCAGAAACAAGCGACGACCTTCTCACTTCCCTACGGAAGCAGTTGGCCTTCGCGGCCGCATCCTCCCGTTTGGTCGCGGCGGCCGCCCCCTTGAACTTCTTCAATTTGCCGCCGGGCGCACTCGGCCCGACGTGACGCCTCTTCGCGCCGCCTTGGCCAGCCAGGCCGGCGGAGGATCCTGCGCCCGAGGGGCCGGTCCTTAGCTGGTGACGCGGGGCGACTTCCCCTTCGATGTCGTCCTCGGGCCAGTCGGCGAAGGTGGCCGACAGCCCGAGGCCGCTTCCCGCTCCTCTTCCTCCGCCCTCGGCGTCGGCTTCCATCGCCGCCGCCCCCAATTCGGGGTCGTCGACGTTGCTCTCTGCCCGATCGAGGACGAACTCGCGGGGCTGTCTCGTGGCGCCGGCTGCAGGCTGTATGAGGGGGTTCTAAATCAGAAGAAACTAACGAGAATCAGAAACCGGATTCGGCCAAAAAGAAGACAAAGCATGAGGAGATGCGACTTACCACTGGTGGGAGGTTGTCGCGCGAGTACGGTTCCTTGCCGAACTGCCAGTCCTCCCCGAACTCGCAGTTCGCGATATGGCTCACCATGTTGGCCACCTCCGCGCGGGGCATCTCCTTGGTGCTCATCCGACTTGGGTCTCGGAGGCCGCTCATCTGAAAGATCAGGTGAGGCCGGCCCTGGAGCGGGAGAACTCGGCGCGCGAGGAAGGCGGCCAGCAAGTCGGCCCCGACGAGGCCCTCCGACTGCGTCAAGACTCGGAGTCGCGCTACGGCGGCGGCTCCGGCGGGAGTCAGTGACTTGACTCGATGAGACCAGCTGGGGAGATGGCTTCGTAAGGCGCCAGATTAACCCAGTCGCCGTCGGAGGCGAGGTTCTTCACGTAGAAGTACGTGCGCTGCCACATCTTCACTGACTTGATCAGCAAGATGGGAGGGAAGGGATTGTCGGCCGTCGAACGCCGCATCACGATGAAGGCGCCGCACAGCTCGATGGTGGGGAGAACACCGAGGAAACCTTCGCACAGAGTGGTGAAGGCGGACAGCAGCACCACCGTATTTGGAGTGAGGTGGTGCGGCTGGAGGCCGTGGAACTCCAAGAAGGAGCGGAAGAAGCCGCTCGCCGGCAGCCCCAGGCCGTGCATAAGGTGTGAGCGGAAGATGACCCGCTCGCCCTCCTCCGGCGCTGGCGATATCTCCCCCTCCGGTGTGGTGCGAGCTCGCACGAGGTGTGCGCCAGGGAGGCGGCGCGTCTTGCGGAGGAACTCAATGAGGTCATCGTCGACCTCCGAGCCGTCCCACGCGCCGGAACGCACGGCCGGAGCCGCGGCGGCGGAGGAAGAACTCATTGCTGGAGGGGCGGTATGGATCTGCTCGCCGACGGAAAGAGGAAGGAGAGCGGAGACAAGAGGAGACGGGGAGCGGGGGAGATGGGCGCGCGTGGTTTGCCGCTCCACTCCCCCCTCCTACTTATAGCCTTGGAGGCTGAGAAGCCGAGGGGGTGGACGTGGGATTAACTGCGCTCGGAGCCCCACGCCGCCCACGATTTAACCCACGAAGTTACTGCGCGCAGTAATAGCGTGCAAAGCCCAAACGTCCGCACGGCCGCAGCGGATCCGCTCGCTGCCGAGGCGCGATAGTGGCGGGCCCCGCCTGACGGCCCGTCCCATCGCACGCGTGGGCCAGCAGACTGTCCTTGCCGCGTGGCGCCCCGCGATAGGGCCGTGGCGGGCGGCAGCAGGGAAGCTTATCAGGCACGCCGCCTGGTCTCCCGCCACAACTTTCGAGCTCTCCACAGAGAAGGACGGCCTTCTACGAATCCGACTCTGAGTAGTCGGCCCAGAGGAAGACAGCAAGCGAAGCCCAAGGTCCAACTTGGGAAGAGTGAAACTGTTGAGGCCCCTTGACGAGTCGCTCTCGGAGCCTCACCAGCTTCGGGGACTACTGTCGGAGTAATGGGCCACGGGTAGGCAAACCCGAGCCCCAGAACCTTTCAAGACATCGGGGCAGGCCGCGCCCCTCAACGCCGAGTCTCAGATGACGATTCCCAGAGGAGCCGAGTCTCAGATGGCGACTCCCAGAGGAGCCGAGTCTCACATGACGACTCCCAGAGGAGCCGCGTCTCAGATGACAACTCCTAGATGAGCAGTCTCAGATGGCGACTCCCACATGAGCCGAGTCTCAGATAGCGACTCTCGAATGAGCCGAGTCTCAGATGGCGACCCTCAGATGAGCCGACTCATGGCCGGCGACTTCCAGAGGAGCCGGCTATGGAGAGTCGGCCCACGACCCTACACTCGTTCTGATAGGCGAGGCGGGTACGACCACCGCGTGGCCGTCACCTCCTGCTTGCAAGGGGCCAGCATGGCTACAGTGTGCCGTACCATCGGAGATCCCCGGCATGGCCCGGCACTGTTACCATGATAGCCCTGACCTCAGCCACAGTGAGCGGCGCACTTTGGCCATGTGGCCTACCTATATGGCTCAGAGACGGCGGGCCCGCCGGACAGTGAGAACACAGAAGACGGCGAATACGCCCCGAAGGCGGCCCCGTGGGGGTCGGCTCCTCAGAATCGGCCAGCCCCTCCTGCGGGTCCCGCGCGCCATTAACCAGACAAGATGGGGAGTAATGACAGTGATCGCCCAATAGACGGCGGCACTGTTGCCACGACCCAATGACCAAGCCTGCGTCATCAGAAGCACGACTACAGTGCCAGACTCACCGGCGGGGCCCGCGAGTCGGCGGGCCCTAGCAGTCGGCAGAGAAGACGGCGGCCTGTGAGACAGACGGCTGGGACCCGCGCCCAGCCGGATTACTATTGTACCCCCGGGGGGTAGGCCTATATAAGCCCCCGGGGCACCCATGCAAAGGGTTGGCATCCATTAGCTTTAGACAGATCATATAGAAGAGGAGAGCTAGCCTTGCCTCCTTCTACCTCCAGAATACAGCTCTAGGAACAACTTTGTAGTCACTACGCCTTAGTGATCATGCGGAGACCCCGCAGAGCAGCAGTAGGGGTATTATCTCCCCGGAGAGCCCCGAAGCTGGGTAAGATCCGCCGGCGTGCATGCCTTCGCCTAATCCCGTTTCCTGGCACCGGCGACGTTCTACTCGCTCCCACCATGATAAGCCATCCTTTGGCATATGTCGCATCCAACCTCCGACACTACCCTAGATACTTGGTAGATGAGAAGGCTGGCAAGGTTGACAGAAGTATATTGTATATACATTATATTAAATGTGTACTTTACTAGTACACCTAGTAGCACCAGGGTATTAAGATACCAGTTCGGTTGCTAAGTGTTAGTAACTCGAAATAAAAGAGCTACGGAATAAATGCAGACTAGCCAAATGTGAGATGACGATATGTGTTGGAAATGTTTCCAAGGTTGATGTGATCAAACATCTTACGCTCCCTCTACCATCGGGATTGGTGCTAAACCGAAATAATTGTTATTTGGTGTTTGCATTGAGCATAGACATGATTGGATTATGTTTATCGCAATACAGTTATTCATTGAAGGAGAATAATGGTTACTCTGTTTATTTGAATAATACCTTCAATGGTCTTGCACCTAAAATGAATGGTTTATTGAATCTCAATCGTAGTGATACACATGTTTATGCCAAAACATATAAGATAGTAATGATAGTACCACATACTTGTGGCACTGTCATTTGAGTCATATTGGTATAAAACACATGAAGAAGCTCCATGTTGATGGATCTTTGGACTCACTTGTTTTTGAAAAGATTGAGACATGCGAACCATGTCTATTGGTATATATGCATGAAGAAACTCCATACAGATGGATCATTTGGACTCACTTGATTTTGAATCACTTGAGACATGCAAATCATACCACATGGGCAAGATGACTGAAAGGCCTCATTTTCAGTGAGATGGAACAAGAGAGCAACTTGTTGGAAGTAATACATTTCATGTGTGCAATCCAATGAGTGCTGAGGCATGGAGTGAATATCGTTATGCTCTTACTTCACAAATGATTTGAGTAGATGCTGAGCATATTTACTTAATGAAATACAAGTCTGAATTATTGAAAGGTTCAAACAATTTCAGAGTGAAGTTGAAGATCTTCGTGACAAGAGGATAAAATTTCTATGATATGATCACAGAGATGATTATCTGAGTTGCGAGTTTGGTACACAATTAAGACATTGTAGAAATTGTTTCACAACTAATACCGCCTGGAACACCATAGTGTGATGGTGTGTCCGAACATCATAGCTGCACCCTATTGGATATGGTGCATACCATGATGTCTCTGATCAAATTACCACTATTGTTTATGGGTTAGGCATTAGAGACAACCGCATTCACTTTAAATAGGGCATCGTGTAATTCCGTTGAGATGACACTGCATGAACTAAGTTTAGAGAAACCTAAGCTATAATTTCTTAAAAGTTTGGGGTTGCAACGCTTATGTGAAAAGTTTAGGCCTGATAAGCTCGAACCCAAAGTAGATAAATGCATCTTCATAGGACACCCAAAACAGTTGGGTATACCTCCTATTTCAGATCCAGAAGCAAAAGCGATTGTTTCTAGAAACGGGTCCTTTCTTGAGGAAAAGTTTCTCTCGAAAGAATTGAGCAGGAGGATGGTGGAGACTTGATGAGGTTATGGAACCGTCACTTCAACTAGTGTGTAGAAGGGCACATGAAGTTGTTCCTGTGGCGCCTACACCAATTGAGGTGGAAGCTTATGATAGTGATCATGAAACTTCGGATCAAGTCACTACCAAACCTCGTAGGTCGACAAGGATGCGTACTACTTCACAGTGGTATGTACTCCTGTCTTGGAGGTCATGTTGCTAGACAACAATGAACCTACGAGCTATGGAGAAGCGATGGTGGGCCCGGATTCCGACGAATGGCTCGAGGCCATAAAATCCGAGAGGATCCATGTATGAAAACAAAGTATAGACTTTGGAAGAACTACTTGATAGTTGTAAGGCTGTTGGGTACAGGTGGATTTTAAAGGAAGACGGACAATGATGGTAAGTGTCACCATTAAGAAAGCTCGACTTGTCATTAAGATGTTTTCCGACAAGTTCAAGGAGTTGGCTACGGTGAGACTTTCTCACTCGTAGCGATGCTAAGAGTCTGTTGGAATTGTATTAGCAGTTACTGCATTATTTATAAAATCTTGCAGATAGGATGTCAAAACATTGTTTCCTCGAAAATTTTCTTGAGGAAAGGTTGTATGTGATACAACCAGAAGGTTTTGTCAATCCTAAAAGATGTAACAAGTATGCAAAGCTCTAGCGATCCTTCTAAGGACTGGAGTAAGCATCTCGGAGTTGGAATATACGCTTTGATGAGATGATCAAAGATTTTGGGTTTATACAAAGTTTATGAGAAACTTGTATTTCCAAAGAAGTGAGTGGGAGCACTATAAAATTTCTGATGAGTATATGTTGTTGACATATTGTTGATCGGAAATGATGTAGAATTTCTGGAAAGCATATAGGGTTATTTGAAAAGTGTTTTTCAATGGAAAACCTGGATTAAGTTACTTGAACATTGAGCATCAAGATCTATAAGGATAGATCAAAAAACGCTTAATAGTACTTGCAAATGAACACATACCGTGACAAGATTTTCAAGGAGTTCAAAATAGATCGGCAAACAAGGAGTTCTTGGTTGTGTTATAAGATGTCAGTATTGAGTAAGACTCAAGATCTGACCATGGCAGAAGGGAGAGAAAGGATGAAGGTTGTCCCCTATGCTTTAGACGTAGGCTGCATAGTATGCTATGCTATGTACCGCACCTGAAGTGTGCCTTGCCATGAGTCAGTCAAGGGGTCCAAGTGTGATCCAGGAATGGATCACAGGACAGCGGTCAAGGTTATCCTTAGTAACTAGTTGACTAAGGAATTTTCTCAATTATGGAGGTGGTAGAAGAGTTCGTCGTAAAGGGTTGCGCCGATGCAAATTTTGACACTAATCTGGATGACTCTGAGTAGTAGACCGGATTCATATAGTAGATCTGTTGTTTGGAATAGTTCCAAATGGCGCGTGGTAGCTGCATATAGGAGATGACATAGAGATTTGTAAAGCACACACGGATCTGAAAGATTCAGACCCGTTGACTAATAACCTCTCTCACAAGCGAGATATGATCAAACCCAATGGGTGTTGGATTCATTACAATCACATAGTGATGTGAACTAGATTATTGACTCTAGTGCAAGTGGGAGACCGTTGGAAATATGCCCTAGAGGCAATAATAAAATGGTTATTATTATATTTCCTTGTTCATGATAATTGTCTATTGTTCATGCTATAATTGTATTAATTGGAAACCGTAATACATTTGTGAATATATAGACCACAACATGTCCCTAGTGAGCCTCTAGTTGACTAGCTCGTTGATCAATAGATGGTCATGGTTTCCTGACCATGGACATTAGATGTTATTGATAGCGGGATCACATCATTACGAGAATGATGTGATGGACAAGACCCAATTCTAAGCGTAGCACAAGATCGTGTAGTTTGTTTGCTAAGAGCTTTTCTAATGTCAAGTATCGTTTCCTTAGACCATGAGATTGTGCAACTCCCGGATACCGTAGGAATGCTTTGTGTGTACCAAACGTCACAACGTAACTAGGTGGCTATAAAGGTGCACTACAGGTATCTCCGAAAGTGTCTGTTGTGTTGGCACGAATCAAGACTGGGATTTGTCACTCCGTATGACAGAGGTATCTCTGGGCCCACTCGGTAATGCATCATCAAATGAGCTCAGTGTGACTAAGTAGTTAGTCACAGGATCATGCATTACGGAATGAGTAAAGTGACTTTCCGGTAACGAGATTGAACGAGGTATTGGGATACCGATGATCGAATCTCGGGCAAGTAACATACCGATTGACAAAGGGAATTGTATACGGGATTGATGGAATCCCCGACATCGTGGTTCATCCGATGAGATCATCGTGGAACATGTGGGAGCCAACATGGGTATCCAGATCCCACTGTTGGTTATTGGCCATAGAACTTCTCGGTCATGTCTGCATGGTTCCCGAACCCGTAGGGTCTACACACTTAAGGTTCGGTGACGCTAGAGTTTTTATGGGAAATAGTATGTGGTTACCGAAGGTTGTTCGGAGTCCCGGATGAGATCCCGAACGTGACGAGGAACCCCGGAATGGTCCGGAGGTGAAGATCGATATATTGGACGAAGGGTATTGGAGTCCGGAATTGTTCTGGGAGTACCGGGTGACGACCAGCGTGACCGAAAGGTGTTTCCGAGGCCCCGACAAGCGTTGGGGGGCCTTATGGGCCAAGGGGAGGGCGCACATCAGCCCACTAAGGGGCTGTGTGCCCCTCCCACCCCATCTCACGTAACATGGAGAGGTGGGGGCACCTCCCCTAGGGCAGCCACCCCTCCCGGCTTGGGGGCAAGTTTCCTAGGGGTGGGGGCGCCCAAACCCATCTAGGGTTTCCCCTGTGGCCGCCACCCCTCCCCTAGGGAACCCTACGACGCCTCCTCCACCCCCTTACCCCTATATATAGTGAGGGAGAGAGAGGGCAGCTGCACCCTTCCCCTAGTGCAGCCCCTCCCTCCTCCAACACCTCCTCCTCCTCCGTAGTGCTTGGCGAAGCCCTGCCGGAGAACCACGAGCTCCATCGCCACCACGCCGTCATGTTGTTGGAGTTTTCCCTCAACTTCTCCTCTCCCCTTGCTGGATCAAGAAGGAGGAGACGTCCCCGGGCTGTATGTGTGTTGAACGCGGAGGGGCCGTCCGTTCGACGCTTAGATCAGATTCGACCGCGATCATAATTTGCAGCGTGTACGACTCCACCAACCGCGTTCTTGTAACGCTTCCGCATCGCGATCTTCAAGGGTATGAAGATACATCCATCCTCTCCCTAGAATCTCCATAGATTGATCTTGGTGATGCGTAGAAAATTTTGAATTATTGCTACGTTCCCCGACAGTGCAGAGGCCGGGCGACCGACGAGCCTGTGATCGCCGGGCCAACGGCCGCTGCAGAGAATCCGGCCGGACGACAAATGGAAATCATGAGGAGGGCGTGCGCTTTGTTGACGATGGTCTCCTTCTCCTCGACCTCGGCCTTGCACAGCGCGGCCTCCATCGCAGCGCGCTCGGCAGCGAACTTGGCCGCAGCAGCGTTGTCCTTGACGACCGCCCTTCGGTTCCTCCTCTTCACCGTTTCCGCGTCCAACTTGGCGATCTCCTCCGGCATGCACCCCGACAGCGGCTTCCTTGGCGCCTTGGCCTTCTTCTTCTTGGCCATTCCAGGCGGTTCGACAGCCAGGCCGCCGGAGTTCGGCTGGGCGTCGTCCATGGACGAGGGAGGGAGGGGGACGGTGGGGTG
>NC_057798.1:689127893-689133214 GCF_018294505.1 Triticum aestivum | reverse complement strand
CGGTGGGGTGTGGGAGGGTTTGGGGGGAAATGGCGCCAAAGGGGGTGCGGAGGGGGGGGGGTGCTTTGTGCCACCGACAGGTGGGCCAGGAGCGGACAAGCGCGCGCGTCCCGCCCGTCCACGTGCTATCCGTTTCACCCCAAAATCGGTGCAAACTTGGGCCGGGATGGGTTGAAAGCGGACACAAAACAG
This sequence comes from Triticum aestivum, assembly GCF_018294505.1. Taxonomy (NCBI): domain Eukaryota; kingdom Viridiplantae; phylum Streptophyta; class Magnoliopsida; order Poales; family Poaceae; genus Triticum; species Triticum aestivum. The sequence goes on along the minus strand of NC_057798.1, from coordinate 689,133,022 downwards.
ACAAAAGTCCGTTTGATCCCGTGCGCTTGCCTATCTTGTTCGTCCGTTTTACCCAAAACGGATGCGGGCGGACAGGATGGGTTCGCGCGGTGGAGTTGGCCTAATGCATGCTCGGTGTAGATGGTCGCAACGGGTAGCGGCGTTCCTTCAGGCACCACCGACACTATTGTGGAACATGGGCAGAGCTTGGAGATGATCTTCCGGGCAGGGCTTGGGGATGTGGGTAGCAAAGTAAACCATGGGTGAACTAGTCTAGCGTAGGTGTCGGCTACTCCCATCTAATATATATGCGTTGATGACAGAGGAACAAAACCACTTTTTGGCTAGGGTGTCCCTAGTCACAGCACATTCGTTAGATGAGGGGGGCCTGAGTTGGTATGCCCCCCTAATATTATCTTTTATCCTCTCGGCATTGAGCCTTTAGATCAATTGTAACATTCTTCCCCTTGATCGTTAGGGTCAATAAATTTTACCAATTTTTCAGAGCAATAATGTACCAAAGTAAGGTATTACAATAGCCAATGAAATGCCATTAAACATCAATCCTTATAGCTCACGTCCTATTTCCAAATGAAAATACATTACTTTATGGGGAGTGGTTCATACTAGGGATCCCATAATTCCAGGAGCATGAGACCTTCAATAATCCCATACTTGTCGTACTAAGATGTTTAACATTTATAATTTGATCATGGATTCTTATATTTCACAACATGATACTTTATGTCAATGTCTTTGGCAGCAACACTTGACTTGTTGTTGTTGCACGCATAGAAAACTGCAGGTTCATTATTGCAGTACACTGTCGGTGGTTTGGAAATTTTGTCTGATACGTCTCCGACGTATCTGAATTTTTTGAAGTTTTCATGTTATATTTACGTCATTTACTAATGTTTTTGGCATAATATTTATTTGAGTAACATATTAATCCAGTGCTAAAGGCCAGTTCCTTTTTTCTACTTTTTTTTGGAAACGTAGGTCAAAACTCCGAGGAGCTGTAACGCGCTGAATTTTTTTTGTGAGTTATTTTTGGGAATTTTTGGAATTTTGGGTGAAGCAATCAACACAAAAAACATCCCCGAAGGCCCCAGAAGGGCACGGGCCATTCTTTCGCCGCAAGATAGCTAATTTCTGAAAAAAAATATGTGTAAAACATTCAGCCTGGTTAGAGTTATGGATCTCCATCTTCAGGAGCCATGAGGCCATGGACCATAGGGGGAATCCTCTCCCCATTTGGGGGAGAGGCCAAGGAAGAGCAAGAATGAGGGGGCCTCTCCCCCCCCCCCTCTCTCTCTCTAGGTGGTGCTGGAGCACCATGGGGGGAACCATCATCACAGTGACCATCTCCATCAGCTTCATTGTCTTCAACACCTCCATCACCTTCCTCCCTTTTTATTCGGCAGTCCACTCTCCCGCATCTCACTGTAATCCCCTATTTGGACATGGTTTTTGATGCTATAAATTATTATCCAACAATTTGCCACATTGCTATTATGTCTAAGTAGATTATTTTTTCTATGGCTTAATTGGTGATCATAATTGGTTTGAGTTGCATGTTCTATTTTGTTGTTGTCCTTTGGCGCCCATCATATGAGCGCATGTATATGGATTACAATTCAATATGTGATTATTTGCTTATGGTGGGTTCCGGGAGGGATTGAAACCTGTACCCCAAGTTGTGAGTCGTTGCATATGGGATGAAGAGGGCAATTTATCTTAAGGTCATAGTTGAGTTTGCCTTAATGAACTTGTTCGTATTTGTGGATATTTGCTAATAGTTCTAATCATAAGTGCATAAAAATCCAAGAAAGAAATAGTATGTTAGCAGAGGCCTCTCCCACATATAAAACTACAATGACGATTATCGTTCTGTTATCAATTGCCTCCCAAAATAAGAGTCTCTACCTTAGTACAACTTTGTACTAAAGTTAGTCCAAAGTCAAGACACTTATTTCGGGATGGAGGGAGTATTAGGATAGGAAATACCATAATAATTTTCTTGAAACATCGTGACTACGCAAACAAGATAACAAGCAAGCAAAGAAGTAAACAAGAAAAATGCAAAACGGAAATATTTTTGTATTTTTTAAAACTTTTTAGAAGTGGGGGAGATGAAAACGAGCGGCAAATGGCAAACAAAGTAAATGCAAGAAGATAGAAGTTTATGCATAGGTACTTGATAGATGTTGATGATGTCTCCCCGGCAACAACACCAGAAATTATTCCTGCTACTTGTGAGCTGCGTTGGGATTTCCTCGAACAGGAGAGGATGATGCAGTACAATAGAGGTAAGTATTTCCCTCAGTTATGAAACCAAGTTTACCAATCCAGTGGGAGAACCAAGCAACACTATGTAAACAGTACCTGCACACAAACAACAAATACTTGCAACCAACACGTGGAGGGGTTGTCAATCCCTCAAGGTTACAAGCAATATTAAATTGTATAGTTTTTGATAGATAGATCTGAAAAAAATAAAAAAGAAAAAAAATAAAAGAAAATTGCAGCAAGGTATTTTTATTTTTAATTTATGATAAAAAATAGACCCGGGGGCCATAGTTTTCACTAGAGGCTCCCTCTCGAGAAAATAGCATACGGTGGGTAAAAAAATTACTGTTGGGCAATTGATAGAAAAGCAAATAATTATGACGATATCCAAGGCAATGATCATACATAGGCATCACATCCAAGATTAGTAGACCAAAACGAGTATGCATCTACTACTATTACTCCACACATCGACCGCTATCCAGCATGCATCTAGTGTATTAAGTTCATGACAAAACAGAGTAATGCTCTAATCAAGATGACATGATGCTGACATGATAGACTCATGTATTAATAAACCCCATCTTTTTACCCTTAATTGCAACGATACATACGTGTCATGTCCCTTTCTATCACTAGGATTGACCACCGCAAGATCGAACCCATTACAAAGCGCGTCTTCCCATGGCAAGATAAATCAATCTATTTGGCCAAACCAAACCAATAAACCAGAGAAAAAAATACGATGCTATATTAGTCATACATAAAAGAGTTCGAAGAAAACTCAAATAATGTTCATGGATAGATCTGATCATAAACTCACAATTCATTGGATCCCAACAAATAAACAACAAAAAAGAATTGCATCAGATAGAACTCCAATAACATCAAGGAGAACATTTATTGAAGAACATCGAGAAAGAAGAATGAAGGAAATATGCCATATAGGCAATAATAAAGTTGTTATTTTATATTTCCTTATATCATGATAAATGTTTATTATTCATGCTAGAATTGTATTAACTGGAAACTTGATACATGTGTGAATACATAGACAAAACACAGTGTCCCTAGTAAGCCTCTACTAGACTAGCTCGTTAATCAAAGATGGTTAAGTTTCATAACCATAGACATGTGTTGTTGATACGTCTCCAACGTATCTATAATTTTTGATTGTTCCATGCTATTATATTATCTGTTTTGGATGTTTAATGGGCTTTATTATACACTTCTATATTATTTTTGGGACTAACCTATTAACCGAAGGCCTAGTGCAAATTGCTATTTTTTGGCCTATTTCAGTGTTTCGCAGAAAAGGAATATCAAACGGAATCCAAACGGAATGAAACCTTCGGGAGAGTGATTTTTGGAACAAACGTGATCCAGGAGACTTGGAGTGGACGTCAAGAAAGAAGCGAGGAGGCCACGAGGCGGGGAGGCACGCCTGTCCCCCTGGGCGCGCCCCCCACCCTTGTGGGCCCCTCGCAGCTCCACCGACCTACTTCTTCCTCCTATATATACCCATATACCCCGCAAACATCAAGGAGCACAATAGATCGGGAGTTCCATCGCCACAAGCCTCTATACCCACAAAAAACCAATCGGGACCCTGTTTTGGCACCCTGCCGGAGGGGGGGATCCCTCATCGGTGGCCATCTTCATCATCCCAGTGCTCTCCATGATGAGGAGGGAGTAGTTCACCCTTGGGGCTGAGGGTATGTACCAGTAGCTATGTGTTTGATCTCTCTCTCTCTCTCCCTCTCGTGTTCTTGATTTGGCACGATCTTGATGTATCGCGAGCTTTGCTATTATAGTTGGATCTTATGATGTTTCTCCCCCTCTACTCTCTTGTAATGGATTGAGTTTTCCCTTTGAAGTTATCTTATTGGATTGAGTCTTTAAGGATTTGAGAACACTTGATGTATGTCTTGCATGTGCTTATCTGTGGTGACAATGGGATATCACGTGATCTACTTGATGTATGTTTTGGTGATCAACTTGTGGTTCAGTGAGCTTGTGAACTTATGCATAGGGGTTGCCACACGTTTTCGTCTTGACTCTTCGGTAGAAACTTTGGGGCACTCTTTGAAGTACATTGTGTTGGTTGAATAGATGAATCTGAGATTGTGTGATGCATATCGTATAATCATGCCCACGGATACTTGACGTGACATTGGAGTATCTAGGTGACATTAGGGTTTTGGTTGATTTGTGTGTTAATGTGTTATTCTAGTACGAACTCTATGATAGATCGAACGGAAAGAATAGCTTCGTGTTATTTTACTACGGACTCTAATAGATCGATCACAAAGGATAACTTTGAGGTGGTTTCGTACCCTACAATAATCTCTTCGTTTGTTCTCCGCTATTAGTGACTTTGGAGTGACTCTTTGTTGCATGTTGAGGGATAGTTATATGATCCAGTTATGTTATTATTGTTGAGAGAACTTGCACTAGCGAAAGTATGAACCCTAGGCCTTGTTTCCTAGCATTGCAATACCGTTTACGCTCACTTTTATCATTAGTTACCTTGCTGTTTTTATATTTTCAGATTACAAATACTCATATCTACCATCCATATTGCACTTGTATCACCATCTCTTCGCCGAACTAGTGCACCTATACAATTTACCATTGTATTAGGTGTGTTGGGGACACAAGAGACTCTTAGTTATTTGGTTGCAGGGTTGTTTGAGAGAGATCATCTTCATCCTACACCTCCCACAGATTGATAAACCTTAGGTCATCCACTTGAGGGAAATTTGCTACTTTCCTACAAACCTCTGCACTTGGAGGCCCAACAACGTCTACAAGGAGAAGGTTGTTTAGTAGACATCAAGCTCTTTTCTGGCGCCGTTGCC
>NC_057798.1:689121046-689127699 GCF_018294505.1 Triticum aestivum | reverse complement strand
TTCTTGTTTTATCACTAGATTAGTCTATAAAAGAAAATTACAAAAAAATGGAATTGAGGGTGCCTCATATGCTTCATATTTTTAATGTCTTTCGCAAAAATAAGGATTCCGATAATTGTGCTCAATTGCTAGAGGAAGAATGCATTAGAATGTTTTGCACTAAATCTTTGAATGATGAGCATGATTGCAATGTTGTTAGTATGAATTCCTTAAATATCCATGATGCTAATGATATGCAAAACCACAAGCTTGGGGATGCTATGTTTCATGAAGATGATATTTTTAGTCCCCCAAGTTTTGATGAAAATATTTATTATGATGAAAGCATGCCTCCTATTTATGATGATTATATTAACGAACGTGGATTTGGAGAGGTCATGACTTTATTTAATGATGAATCCACTATTTCGGAAGAGGTTCCAATTGATTATGAGAATAAATTTCCTATTTATGATGATTATTATGATGATACATATGCCATCAATAATAAACATAACCATGAAACTTGTCATCATGATTTTAATTTTTAATTAGATTATGCTTCACATGATAGTTATTTTGTTGAGTTTGCTCCCACTACTATTCATGAGAAGAAGTTTGCTTATGTGGAGAGTAGTAAAATTTATATGCTTGTGCATCAGGAAAATAATGCTTTATGTGATGGTTCTATTGTTGAATTCATTCATGATTCTACTGAAAATTATTATGAGGGAGGAACATATGCTTGTAGGAATTGCAATAATATCAAGTTTCCTCTCTATGTGTTGAAAATCTTGAAGCTATGCTCGTTTTACTTTCCTATGCTAGTTGATTCTTGTTCCCATAAGTTGTTTTCTCACAAAATCCCTATGCATAGGAAGTGGGTTAGAAGTGGGTTAGACTTAAATGTGTTAGTAATATTCTTCATGACGCTCTCTTTATGTTTCAATTCTTATCTTTTATGCGAGCATCATTGAAATCATCATGCCTAGCTAAAAGGCATTAAAGAAAAGCGCTTGTTAGGAGACAACCCAATATTTACCCTTACTGTTTTTGTGTGTCCACATGATTATGCTACTGTATTAATCATGTTTTATAGCTTTTGTTTCAAAAAAGTGCCAAGTAAGACCGTTAGGATAGCTTACGATGATAGTTGTGTTGATCCTGCTGAAAATCAGAAACTTTTGTGCCAGTAAATTAGTTTTGATAATTCACGTAAACGTGATTTTGATCTGATTCTTTTTGCTCTCGATTGGTAAACACATTTCTCAGGTTTTCCTAATTTTGTAGGATTTTGGGAGTTACATAATTATTCGAGAGTTACCGATTACTAGAGGCTGTTCTGTTTTTGACAAATTCTGTTTTCTATGTGTTGTTTGCTTATTTTGATGAATCTATGAGTAGTATCGGAGGGTATGAACCATAGAGAAGTTGGAATACTGTAGGTTTAACACCAATATAAATCAACAATGAGTTCATTACAGTACCTTAAAGTGGTGGTTTGTTTTCTTGCACTAGCGGTGCTCATGAGATTTTCTGTTGAGTTTTGTGTTGTAAAGTTTCCAAGTTTTGGGTAAAGATTTGATGGATTTTGGAATAAGAAGTGGAAAGAGCCTACGCTTGGGGATGCCCAAGGCACCCCAAGGTAAAAATTCAAGGACAACTAAAATCCTAAGCTTTGGGATGCCCAAGGCACCCCAAGGTAAAATTCAAGGACAACTAAAATCCTAAGCTTGGGGACGCCCTGGAAGGCATCCCCTCTTTCGTCTTCGTCTATCGGTAACTTTACTTGAGGCTATATTTTTATTCACCACATGATATGTGTTTTGCTTGGAGCGTCTTGTATGATTTGAGTCTTTGATTTTTAGTTTATCACAATAATCCTTGCTGTACACACCTTTTGGAGAGACACACATGAATTGGAATTTATTAGAATACTCTATGTGCTTCACTTATATCTTTTGAGCTAAACAATTTTGCTCTAGTGCTTCACTTATACCTTTTTAGAGCATGGTGGTCATTTTATTTTCTAGAAATTATTGATCTCTCATGCTTCACTTATATTATTTTGAGAGTCTTTTAGAACAGCATGGTAATTTGCTTTGGTTATAAAATTAGTCCTAATATGATGGGCATCCAAGTTGGGTAAAATAAAAACTTTCATATGGAGTGCATTAAACACTATGATAAATTTGATACTTGATAATTGTTTTGAGATACAAAGGTGATAATGTTAGAGTCATGCTAGTTGGGTAATTATGAAATTGAGAAATACTCGTGTTAAAGTTGGCAAGTCCCGTAGCATGCACGTATGGTGAACGTTGTCTGAAAAATTTGAAGCATGGGGTGTTCTTTGATTGCCTTCCTTATGAGTGGAGGTCGGGATCACGCGATGGTTAACTCCTACCAACCCTTCCCCTAGGAGCATGCGTAGTAGTACTTTGCTTCGTGGGCTAATAAACTTTTGCAATACGTATATGAGTTCTTCATGACTAATGTGAGTCCATGGATTATACGCACTCTTACCCTTCCGCAATTTGCTAGCCTCAATGGTACCGTGAATTGCCCTTTATCACCTTGAGAGTTGGTGCAAACTTCGCAGGCGCATCCAAACCCCGTGATACGATACGCTCTATCACACATAAACCTCCTTATATCTTCCTCAAAACATCCACCGTACCTACCTATTATGGCATTTCCATAGCCATTCCGAGATATATTGCCATGCAACTTTCCACCGTTCCGTTTATTATGACACGCTCCATCATTGTCATATTGCTTTGCATGATCATGTAGTTGACATCGTATCTGCGACAAAGCCACCTTTATAATTCTTTCATACATGTCGCTCTTGATTCATTGCATTTCCCGGTACACCGCCGGAGGCATTCACATAGAGTCATATTTTGTCCTAAGTATTGAGTTGTAAATAAATAGAAGTGTGATGATTTCCATTATTAGAGCATTGTCCCATGTGAGGAAAGGATGATGGAGACTATGATTCCCCCACAAGTCAGGATGAGACTCCAGACGAAATAAAAAGAGAGAGAGAGAGAGAAAAAAGAGGCCAAAGAAGCCCAAATAAAAAATAAAAAAGAGAAAAAAGAGAGGCCAAAGAAGCCCAAATAAAAAAATGATAGAAAAAGAGAGAAGGGACAACGTTACTATCTTTTTCCACACTTGTGCTTCAAAGTAGCACCATGATCTTCATGATAGAGAGTCTCCTATGTTGTCACTTTCATATACTAGTGGGAATTTTTCATTATAGAACTTGGCTTGTATATTCCAATGATGGGCTTCCTCAAAATGCCCTAGGTCTTCGTGAGCAGGCAAGTTGGATGCACACCCACTTAGTTTCTTTTTGATGAGTTTTCATACATTTATAGCTCTAGTGCATCCGTTGCATGGCAATCCCTACTCCTCGTATTGACATCAATTGATGGGCATCTCCATAGCCCGTTGATTAGCCGCGTCAATGTGAGACTTTCTCCTTTTTTGTTTTCTCACATAATCCTGATGTCTACTACACAACCTTCTTCTTGTAGACGTTGTTGGGCCTGCAAGTGCACAGGTTTGTAGGACAGTAGCAAATTTCCCTCAAGTGGATGACCTAAGGTTTATCAATGCACTACTAGGGAAAACCCTAGCAGTAGCGCGGGTTTTGTGTCCACTAGTAGCGCGGGAGGCCGCGCTACTAATAGGGCGCTACAGCTATTGCTTAGCAGTAACGTGTGCCCGCACGCGCTACTGCTAGGACAAATAGCTGCAGTGTTTATTCAGTACCGTGCTACTGCTAAGGTAACTACTTGCAGCGTGTTTTCTGTCCATCGCTACTAGTATTTTTTTATTTTTTTATTTTTAGTGTATTTATGCGCCATCGTACAAATATTGGTACAATACCAATTATGAGGTTTACATCATTATGTCCATAACAGTGTGTCAAATGAAGGTGGATTAGGTTCAAGTGGAGGCAATATGTGGTGCATGTCAAAAGTATACTACTAATCCAAACTTGATCTAGTTTGGACTAGTAGTACTTTCGATGTGCACCACATGTTGCCTCCACTTGAATCTAATCCGCCAGCACAAGCTATTTAATCATCATCATAGTCATTACCACCAACAGTATTTATTTAATCACCACTAACACTAGCTAATAATAATCATCATAGTCATTACCACCAACACTAGCTATTTTATCATCATAGTAATAGTGTAGCACATCATCATCCTCAAACTCATTTCTAGCTAGCTAATCACCCCTGCTGCTCTCTTTTAGGTAAAATAACATAAAACATGTATAGCTCTCCTCCTGGATCAAACTGGAGCATGCAGATGAACCTGTCTCCTAATCGTGGGTAGCGCATTTGTTTGTTGCCCCCTAGTACTTCTCTGCGCTCCCCCATCACATATTTGGTCCAGTCTTGCACTATTAAGCATCCGTCGCTAATCTTGAATGCACTAAAGTAATATGTAGGATATCTTGGCCGTAAGCTGATAATACTCATGGTACCTTTAGTCTCGATCCCATAAGGCACAACATTCATCGGGAGTCCCTGTTGAAGAACATCGTATGGTAACATACTTAGCAATGAAGTTTAGCTTCAAAAATAATGTACGGAAAAGATGCACTGATGACAAATAGTAAAAATCTTACCATCCTTCCTAAATAGATGTGACCGTAGTTCATTACGAACACTATTGGTCGCACATTTTCAGTACTAACATTTCTAAATGCAGGAAGAAAATTTGTCTTGATAGTATCAAGATCCTCAAGCCATGAAACATAATGACTGAGCTCCTCGCAGTTGAGTTCAGCCCCATGACAGTATATGGTCCTGTCTACCAAGCGCTGGACATGTTTGCTTGCACCGAAATAAGCTGACAATACAAATTAGTTGTCAACTATTTTTGAATAAACAATATCAAAGATATAAATATATGGTTGAGAAACTTACATAATGGTATAACTGGAGGCGTCTGCACATCGACCCAGATGTCGGTATTACCTTCAATATTATATTTCGGACCAATATCAAAGGTGATAACCATAGAAGGCTCAAATGCATAAGTCTTGCATAGTGCTCGCCATGTTTTGCATCCAAAATAGGTGTTGTCGTCTGAATTGTATAATTTTTCATGGAAAATATAACCATGCTCGGTCTTCAAGTAAACTTTCTTTTCCTCCATACTATGACTGAAACCTATCTTATCCAATAAAAAACTCTTGCATGGCAGGGGATACGCTAGTAGAATAGTAAAAAAAATCTAAGTTGAAGCCAATGAAGCAGATGTCATGCTTAATTACGAAAAAAGACTTGTCGTTGTGACTTACTGTATCCACTTCGAAGTTCTTGTCTAGCTTGATGCTGAAGCGCCTATCATCATCTAGGAAGATTCCGTCGCACAGACCGCGCTCATCTTCGCAGTATTTGCAAATACCGAAATCCTTTTCGTCGTCAGACATTTCCTATATTCATAGTTAAAACATTAATTGAAAATCGATCGAAGACAACTACCAAGATACTCAACACACAAATCCGAGGCACTCGATATTTCCTACATATTCTAGCACAAGTCATGCCAAAATTCACGGAAAAATCCGGCATGACCTTTGCTAAAATAGGACATATCGAGTGCCTGAAATTTGCCGGAACGGAAATGAATCAACACTCCGGCAAAACATAGGCCACTCGGAGGTGTAACCTGCAAACATGACCGGCCACTTGGATATTGAGCAACACAAGATATATATTTCAAAATATCTTATAGGACTCAAATTATCATGCATTCAATAAGAAAAAGTAAATCATCTCATGCATCCGTACATCGTCGAATATTATCACTAATACATCACGAACAATGTCATACATATAACATCACTAATACAACTAAAACTCTAGCACACGACGGGTATCGGCGCGGGCGGTGGACACCCACAGAGAAGGAACCATCACGGGATCATAGCTCCAGTGAGATCCCCGGAGAACCTGCCAGGTATTGGAGAACAGCCTATGCTCCAATGCAAACAAGTAGCGACAGACGTGCGCGTCGTCCTCACTAACACGGTGACGCACCACCTCCGCGGAGTCCTCTAGCCTCTGGATCGTCACTTTCCCACGCAACCGCCACCAAAGAAGGTTCGGGTCAACGACAGGCTGGCTCCTCACCAACCTGCGCCCCCGGTAGGTAGCGCCTCCCAGTACCACCCCGGCGGAGCCCAGTCCCGGACATGGCCGATCTGGTCAAGCAGGTGTCGTCCACCGCCGACTCGATGACGAGGATGCGGGATAGGCATTGTCCATTTCGAGGCGGGAAAAATTGCTTTAACTAAAAAATAGAAACAAGTTCTTACTAACTAGTTCTATTAATTCAACTAGTTCTTACTAAAAATAAACTTACTATAAATAAAAATATTCTAGTACCTAATTAGTACCTAGTTCTTACTAACTAATTAGTACCTAGGAACTACTGCCTTAATTACCATCTAAGTAATTAATTAAGTAGCACTAAAAATAGCCTAGGGTTCATACTAACTAGCACTAAATAGCTAGGGTTCATACTAAGCAGAGAAGAGGGATCGAAAGGGGAGAGTGCTTACAGAGGGCGGGGAGACGGCGGCACCGAGGTGCGGCGAGGTGGGGTCGGGGGAGACGGCGGCAAGGCGGGGTCGG
>NC_057798.1:689090367-689120734 GCF_018294505.1 Triticum aestivum | reverse complement strand
GGCGGCGAGGCAGGGTCGGGGGAGACAACGGCAAGGCGGGGTCGGCGGAGACGGCGGCGAGGCGGAGGCGACGAGGAATAGTAGATGAGAATTGGGGGAGGAAGCAGAGGAGAGGGAATCAGGCCGCGCGGGGGGCTAGGTGAAAATAGCTTTAACTGTAGCATGGGGAGGGAAAACGCGCTGCTGCTAAAATCCATAGTAGTAGCGCTGTTCGTAGAAGGGCGCTACTACTATACCTAGCATGTCGGGAACGGTGTGGCAATTATAGTAGTAGCGCTTTCTGTTTCGGCCGGGCTACTGCTAAGCGGGTAACAGTACCGCGGTTCTGCCAGACGCGCTACTACTAAGTAGCAGTAGCGCCTCATTTTAACAAGCGCTACTGGTAACATTCTGTCTATAAGGTTTTCCCTAGTAGTGAAGCATGGGAGGCGTAGGATGAAGATGGTCTCTCTCAAACAACCCTGCAACCAAATAACAAAGAGTCTCTTGTGTCCCCAACACACCCAATACAATGGTAAATTGTATAGGTACACTAGTTCGGCGAAGAGATAGTGATACAAGTGCAATATGGATGGTAGATATAGGTTTTTGTAATCTGAAAATATAAAAACAGCAAGGTAACTAATGATAAAAGTGAGTGTAAACGGTATTGCAATGATAGTAAACAAGGCGTAGGGTTCATACTTTCACTAGTGCAAGTTCTCTCAACAATAATAACATAGATAGATCATATAACAAGCCCTCAACATGCAACAAAGAGTCACTCCAAAGACACTAATAGCGGAGAACATACGAAGAGATTATGGTAGGGTATGAAACCACCTCAAAGTTATTCTTTCGGATCAATCTATTCAAGAGTTCGTACTAGAATAACACCTTAAGAAACAAATCAACCAAAACCCTAATGTCACCTAGATACCCCATTGTCACCTCAAGTATCCGCGGGCATGATTATACGATATGCATCACACAATCTCAGATTCATCCAACCAACACAAAGTACTTCAAAGAGTGCCCCAAAGTTTCTACCGGAGAGTCAAGAAAATGTGTGCCAACCCCTATGCATAGGTTCATGGGTGGAACCCGCAACTTGGTCACCAAAACATACATCAAGTGGCACGTGATTTCCCATTGTCACCACAGATAAACACGGCAAGACATACATCAAGTGTTCTCAAATAAAGACTCAATCCGATTAGATAACTTCAAGAGGGAAACTCAATTCATCACAAGAGAGTAGAGGGGGAAAACATCATAAGATCCAACTATAATAGCAAAGCTCGCGATACATCAAAATCGTGCCATAGAGAGAACACGAGAGAGAGAGATCAAACACATAGCTACTGGTACATACCCTCAGCCCCGAGGGTGAACTACTCCCTCCTCGTCATGGAGAGCGCCGGGATGATGAAGATGGTCACCGGTGATGGGTTCCCCCTCCGGCAGGGTGCCAGAACAGAATCCCGAGAGGTTTTTGGTGGCTACAGAGGCTCACGGCGGCGGAACTCCCTATCTATCTTCGTATCTGATGGTTTTAGGGTATGTAGGGTTATATAGGCGAAATAAGTCGGTCGGGGGTGCTCGAGGGGTCCACGAGACAGGGGGCCGTGTCCTGTAGGGGGGGGGCACCCCCTATCTCCTAGGCTCCTCGAGGATCTTCTCACTTGATCTCCAAGCCTCCAAGATCATAATGTTCCAAAAAATCACATTGCCGAAGGTTTCATTCCGTTTGGACTCCGTTTGATATTCCTTTTCCTCGAAATACTGAAATAGGCAATAAAACAGCAATATGGGCTGGGCCTCCAGTTAATAGGTTAGTCCCAAAAGTAATATAAAAGTGTATAATAAAGCCCGTAATCATTCAAAACACATAGTAATATAGCATCCCCAAGCTTAATTCCTACTCGTCCTCGAGTAGGTAAATGATAAAAGAAAGAATTTATGAAGTGTGAATGCTAGAAGGTGCAAAAGTTTGATCAATGATAATTTCAATCACCTTTTCTAGCATGATTATATGTCATAACAGTAGTTCATCTGATAAAACTATTCACGATAAAGTAACAAGCAATTCACATGTCAAAGCATAGACCATAAACTTTCTTGAAAACTAGCAAACTTCATTCTCAGTCATTCAAACAATTGCAATTCATCTTATTTTCAGGAATAGAAAACTCCTCATACTCAACTATCATATAGTCTTCTACAATTGCTAACACTCACGCAATAATTGTGGTTATGAAGTTTTAATCAGACACAGAGAAAGATTGGGGCTTATAATGTTGCCTCCAAACGTATTCACCTTTGGGCGATGTCAACAATAATAGTTCATGCTAACTTACATCCAATTCGATATATATATCAGGATCACCCCAACACAAAGTGCTTGCCAAAGGATAAAATGAAAAAAGGGAAAGGTGAAGATCACCTTGACTCTTGCATAAAAGTAAAAGACATAAAGTAAAAGATAGGCCCTTCGCAGAGGGAAGCGGAGGTTTTCATGCACTTTTATGGTTGGATACACAAAATCTTAATGCAAAAGAACGTCACTTTATATTGCCCCTTGTATATGGACCTTTATTATGCAGTCCATCCTTTTATTGCTTCCATAACAAGTTCGTACAAAGCTTATTTTCTCCGCACTAATAAGTCATGCATATTTAGAGAGCAATTTTTATTGCTTGCACCGATGACAACTTACTTGAAGGATCTTACTCAATCCATAGGTAGGTATGTTGGACTCTCATGGCAAAACTGGGTTTAAGGATATTTGGAAGCACAAGTAGTATCTCTACTTGGTGCAAGGAATTTTGGCTAGCATGAGGGGGAAAGGCAAGCTCAACATGTTTGAATGATCCATGACAATATACTTTAACTGAGATGTCGGAAAACATAACCCATTACATTGTCTTCCTTGTCCAACGTCAACTCTTTGGCATGTCATACTTAATGAGTGCTCCCAACTATAAAAGATGTCTATAATAGTATATTTATATATGAAATCTCACTTCCTTCAATATTCTTTCATGAATTGTTCAAATGACCAATACAATGCTTGCTAACCTTCAATAAATTTACAACCTCTACTTCTTAGACGTGAAGTCATTACTCCCCATGGAATAAGCAAATGAGGCATATATAATTTCAGATTTATGACAATCAATTCATTCAACAATTTACTCGTAGGATATAAGTGAAGCACATGAGTAAATGATAAACTACTGCAAAAAGATATAAGTGAAGATCAATGAGTAGCTAAATAATTATGTAACTATGTGAAGACTCTCTCTCATTAAAGAATTTCAGATCTTGATACTCTAATCAAACAGCAAGCAAAACAAAACAAAATGACATTGCAAGGATAGCACAACTCATGTGAAGAAGCAAAAACTTAGGCTCAACCGATACTAACCGATAGTTGTTGAAGAAGAAAGGTGGGATGCCTACCGGGGCATCCCCAAGCTTAGATGCTTGAGACTTCTTTAAATATTATCTTGGGGTGCCTTTGGAATCCCCAAGCTTTAACTTTTGTGTCCCCTTAATTCCTCTCATATCATGGTTTCTCTTTTTTATCAAAAGCTTCATCCACAACAAACTCAACAAGAACTCGTGGTTAGTATAAACCAACGGAAAACCTTATCATTTTCTACTGTAACAAATCACTAATATTATTATTCAACATTGAATACTAAATGCCTCTACATATTTAATACTCCTATCCTCCAATAGAATCATTAAACAAGCAAACATATGCAAACAATGCAAACATAACAGCAATCTGTCAAAACAGTACAGTCTGTAAAGAATGCAAGATTCATCATACTTCCCTAACTCCAAAAATTATGAAATAAAATTCCCACTGTAGTAAATTTATCAGAGCTCATTATGAAAAAGGTTTAATCATTATATCATTCTCTTACTTTTCTAGGTAATTTTTGCAACAGCGGTAAACTTTCTGTTTTCAAACAGCAACATGTATACTAGCAAAATAAGCATGGCAAAGGCTATCCTTGACTTTTTTATTGAAAATAAAGATGCAAAACACTGTTATAAATAACAGAAAGAAAATACTAACAAGAGAAAATGATGCTCCAAGCATAACACATATCATGTGGTGAATATAAATATAGCTCCAAGTAAGGTTACCGCTGAACGAACACGAAAGAGGGGATGCCATCCGGGGCATCCCCAAGCTTAGGCTCTTGGCTGTCCTTGAATATTACCTTGGTGTGCCTTGGTAATCCCCAAGCTTAGGCTCTTGCCACTCCTTATTCCATAGTCCATCGAATCTTTACCCAAAACTTGAAAACTCCACAACACAAAACTCAACAGAAAACTTGTAAGCTCCGTTAGTATAAGAAAATAAAACAACCACTTAGGTACTGTAATGAACTCATTATTCATTCATATTGGTGTAATATCTACTGTATTCTAACTTATCAATGGTTCATACCCTCCGATACTACTCATAGATTCATCAAAATAAGCAAACAACACATAGAAAACAGAATATGTCAAAAACAGAACAGTCTGTAGTAATCTTTATCAAATGTATACTTATGGAACTCCAAACATCCTACCAAATTAGGAAGTCCTAAGAAATTCGTGTACCAATCCAGAGCAAAAAGAATCAGATCAGAATCACATTTCTGTGAATTAACAAAACTAATTTACTGGGTGCAAAAGTTTCTGATTTTCAGCAGGATCGACACAACTATCACTGTAAGCTATCCTAAAGGTCTTACTTGGCACTTTATTGAAACAAAAGCTCAATTTTCAGGAAATCGATAATCGGTAACTGCTTAGTCAACTAGGGAGTAGGGATTAATCGTGAATCGGTCGATTAATCAGAATTAATCGGTCGAGCTTAATCGGTTAGTTTTTCTTTTATAAATCTCAGAATCCTGGTGTTGGGACCAGATTTTGGCCACGCAAGAATTTATTTAAATGTCCTGGAATGAGTAAGTACCTAATATGAAAAAAAATCAACATGAAAGTTATTCGTATCGGCAAAACGAACAACTTTTATGTTTTGATTATTTTGTTCCGAGGTCATATGTGAGTTGTGACATGTGAGTTAAAAAAATGAAGTGTTGTATGAGTGTACGTGTGTGTGACAACAATGCTCTAAAATACGATATATTCGACAAGTATGGCGACAATCATTACGTGCTCATCTCTAAGACTTGTAATAACTTAATAACAAATAATCATAGTTCTTGAATTTGCATAACATAACAAGGTCCACAAGTATGTATCACATGACATAGCAAGGCCCACAAGTATCAGGTATGTATGATATGATAGTATGACATAGCAATGTCCACAAGTGACAATTCACAACAGCCATAAAACACAAATAATCATAGTTCTTGACTTCTTGCATAAGTGCATAACATAACAAGGTCCTCAAGCATAGAACACAAATAAATATAGTTCATGGATTCTTGCAATCTTGCATAGTTGCATTGCATGACAAGTTGAGACTCAAACTAGGAAAATACCAAACAGCACACATAGACAAAGTTCTCCTTCTCCCACAAGGCCACACCCAAAATAAATTACTAGGTAAATACTAAATAGCATGGCCCAAAGAATTAAGGTTGTGTTGTGTCCTCGTCCTCATCCTCATCCTCATTTGTTGCAATCATCTCATCATTATCGGACTCAAATTCTATCTCCTCTTCCAAAGCAATCTCATTTTCTGAATCTTCATCAGCAACAAATTCTTCTACTTCATGGAGTTCTCTCACTCTTGCACTCCTACGAGGCTCTATAGCCTCGGTGCCTCCCACTTCGTCATCAATGGTGGTGTCAGGATCAACCTCGTCCTCAACATATGCATCTTCACATATCCAATCTTGTGCCATGGAAGCATCTTCACCAAGGAGAACATCATGAGAGGAGGAACATTTCTTTCTTTTGTCCATCATTCTTCCATTGAATTGGATATAAACTAGGTTGTCCCTACGACTCACATCTAGTTTATTTCTCCTCTTAGCATCCACCTAAAAATTGCAAGGTAAAGCCTAATCAAGTAGTCATTCACATTTGTTCATAAATAAAGTAAGGAACTAAAGATCAAATTTGAATAACTACAAGTTGAGATTCAAGAGTTACTTGTTCAAAAAAACTCCAATTCCGTTCACATCCGGAAGAACTTGTGGTCAAGTTGAGTATCCTCAAAGCCATGTGCATCAACGTAGGAGTTTGTAGTCCATAAGTTGCCCACCACTCTCCTACATGAGAAAACAAAAAACAAAGTATTATGCATCAATCCATCAACCCATAAATTCAGAAATGCCATATGCAAAAAGACAAAGAGTATGTAGGAGAACAAGCTTACCGGGATTGAAATTTGCATTCGTTATAGCTTTTGAGGCAGCCAACTTCGCAAACATGCGCTCCCTATTTTTAAACCTTGGCAAGTCTATGTTAAGTGCTTTATTTTGCTTCTCATCATCATCATGATAGAAGGTCTCAATAACTTCCGTCAATCCACTCATGACCTCTACATCGACAAATATGCTTGGGGTAGCATAACTATAATAGGGATTCAATGCATATGCGGCCATGTGCAATGGCGTATCTAACCTCCCATTCACCTTGCTCTCCATGGCTGTTGTGATGATATTATAGTCCTTCTCTGAATTTTCAACCGCAAGCAATATTCTATGTTCATCGAGGCCCTTAATTCTTGTGCTTGCTTTTCCTTTTCCACCTTCTTATTCATTGCGGCATGAAAAGCCTCCTTGCACCGAGCTTGTTGTTCTGGAGTGGCTACCATACAACTTGTCACCGAGCCTCTGATTTGTGCTATGTGTTGCTTCATCCTATTGACCCCTCCAGACATTTCTTTTCCACATAGCTTGCACTTCACTCTTTGCAAATCATTTGGATCACACAACATGGCAAATTCCCACGCCATGTCATCAGAATTCCTTTTTAGCGACTAAGAACTCGCCACCTCGGAAGCGGCACTAGAAGTAGCCATTTCCTACATACAAAAAACAAAATACAAATCAAGTAGGGCAACAAGTTAGCAATAATTGAAGTTAAAGTGTTAAACAACAAAAGTCAATTACCAATTAGGCAATTACTAATAAATTGCATACATATACAATTTTACTGCAATTAAGCCACCAAACAGCATGAAATTAATAAATTACAATTGCACATAGTACTACAGTTGTAACAATTCTACATGACAATCATTTGAATCATCAATTCATCATTCATCAAACATGAAGTTAAAGACATACAAAATACACAACATGAAGTGGCAGCAACCTCTGCTTGCTGCTATGATGATGTGTTGCTGCCCCTTCTCCTTCAACCTGGTCGCCGACGTGAAGAGAGCAAGGAGAGGCCGGAGAGGGAGGGGCGGGCACCTACTTGCTGTTGCCCTAGTCACCGGCATGAGGAGGCAGTGTAAGTGCATCTAGTGCCACCCCTAGTTGGTTTTGGAGTATTGACGACAAAGTTGGTTGAGGGACTAATGCGTTTGTGAGAATTGCAGGATAACGCAGGTAGTGTCCCTCTTTGATTCGGTTTTCCTACCGGCGATGACCCCTGAAAATGTATGAAAACATTGAAGACAATGGTGGTATGAGAAGATATTCATATTGAAGACTATGACATGAGAAGACATTGCGTGAAGACTATGGAGCGCGAAGACTATGTGGTTTCGTTGCTTCCTTTTCTTCTTTGTTGAGTCATAGGAACCACCGTACTGTTAAGTGGGGTCCAAGTGAACTAAGTCAGAGTGACTGAAGTGATGCTCAACTCAAATCCTATGTCTTCGAGTGAAGATAATGAGAGCAAACCTTATCCAGAGCTGGATGAGTGAGCTTTGCTTGTAGCCCAAGTAAAGTTGCCGCGTGTGTTCGAAATCTGACCGTTGGAACACGTGTTAGTTCCTTAGTGACCTAGGGTCATTTTGGACAAATCAGGTCGGGTTGCCTAGTGGCTATAAATAGCCCACCCGCTACACCATAAATTGGTGGCTGCTCAGAGTTTGTACACGGCTTTTGTCGTTTGAGAGCAACCCACCTCGAAGCATTTGAGAGAGAAAAATCCTTGCGAGGACAAAGCCCAAACACCTAGAGCCAAAGAGTGTTAGGCATCACTGAAGTCTTTCTGTCCGTGTGACCTGAAGACTTATTACACTTGAGGACCATGAATCCTCCAGTCGGTTAGGCGTCACGTTTTGAGCATCCTAGAGTCATTATGGATTGCCGGTGAACGAAGTCTGTGAAGGTTTGGAAGTCTCCCTTGAAGACTTACCAGAGTGATTGGGCGAGGACTGGGTGTCCTTAGCTCAAGGGGCATAAGGTGAAGACACGCTCTTCTGAGTTAAATCTCAGCCTCCCTAACTAGACGTACAGTTGTCACAGCAACTGGAACTGGTCCAACAAATCCTGTGTCTTCAACAAGCAACTGGTTCTATCCCTTTCCATACTTTACTTAAGTTTGTCTTCGTGAAGTCACTGCCCATATGTCTATTTGTTTGACTTCATTGTTTGACTACTACTGTTGATTGGCTTCATACTATCTTCCATCCTGATCCTTACTACTTAGCTGCTATTAGTCCTGTACTTACACATCATTGCATACTTGGCTATGGCTTGCTTATGGTAGTTTATTTTCCGCTGCATATCAACTAGGTTATTTCTGTTGTTTGTCTTCGAAACTTCCAAGTTTCGAAGACTTTCATAAAAATCACCTATTCAGAGCAAGGTACTCCCTTGTTCTGTGTGATTCGGTTTAACCACCTGGAGTTTCAGCTATGTCGTCTGCAGGATTGAGGAACATATCTTGTCCCACCTTTGACGGTCATGAGTATCCCCGATGGAAGCCCATGATGAAGAAGCGACTCATGTCCATGGATAGCGAACTGTGGACCGTCACTGAGATTGGACTCACTGATCTCTGCAAGATGGCAGAGGCTGATGACATTCGCAAGTACACTCTACTGAATCTTACAGCGAAGGATGTCATTTGCTCTCATTTGTCCCGAAATCAGTTCAGGAATGTTATGCACCTCAATCACGTGAAGCTAATCTAGGACCGGCTTTCTGAGGTATATGAAGGTCATCGCACTCGTCATGATCCGTGGTTTGAGGACTACAAGGAGTCTCTTAAGGAGATGACCTTTGCATATGAATCATCATCATCCTCATCGTGCCACATGGCAAGGGGTGGTAAGGTAACTGAATGCTATCTCTCTGAATCTAGCGATGATGAATCAGGTGATGAATTTGGCCCCAGTTATGACAAGCTTGCGTCCGTTGCCACTAAACAACAAAGAATCTTGGAAAAGGTTCAAGACATGCTTAGTAAGAGCGATGATATGTTGGGTGAAGAAATGGATCAGTCAAAAGCTTTGGCTGATAGTCTTCAGGGACTTCATGCTAAGTTTGACGCCCTTCAAGATCAACATAATGCTCTCTTCTCTGATCATGAGAAGCTTTCTTCTGAATGTCTTCAAAGAAAGCTAGACCTTGAAAAGATAAGAGTGGATTACGAAGATCTTTAGACGGAGCGAGATTCATTACTTGCTCAACAAATCAGCGTTACTCAGGATGAATTTGAACCACCATGTTTAAAATGCATTGAGCGTGATAACGCTACATCTGTTGCTGAATGTTCCATTGCTGCTACTGTCTCATTGTCTTCACCTACTGAAGTGTTTACTAACCCCTCTGCGGAGGATACCACTAGTGTTGCTGATGAAAATGCTAGGTTGAAGACATTGCTTGAAACAGGGATGTACAGAAGTTTGAAGGGACATCAGACACTCTACGATGTCCTCAAAAAGAAGATTCTGAACCGAAACCCTAGGAAAGAGGGTGTTGGGTTCAAAAGGAAAATGAATGTTGATGGCTCGTACTGGAAGCCTGAGCAGTACCCCAAAACCACATGGGTTGCTGCAAAGGAACCTTCATTAGATCCATCCACCTTATCTGGCTTTAGCTGTGCTAATCCTATTGTCATTGATGAATCCTTTGATGCAAACTATAAGCTGTTCAAAAATCAGAATGGTGAAGTGTTTGCCAAGTACATTGGTACTAACTGCAGGAATGGACCCCCTATGAAGAAGATCTGGGTACCCAAGCAGTACATTGAGAATCTTCCTGTGAATGTCGTCATGACACCACCAAGGAAGAAGAAAATCCCTAGACCTATAGCTTCATGTGGCCCAAAGGCTTCATACAGATATAGGAATCACTTGAGTCACCCTAACGCCAATGTTTTGCAGGGAAATCATGCTCAGACTTATGAATACGAGCGTGTATCTTCGAACCGCTATGTTCATAGGACTAAGAACTTTTCTGCCTATTCATATGAGTATCATTCATCTCCTGCAAGGCTATTTGCTAGGGCTTCATAGCCAAAATTCTCAGATGCTGCACTAAGACTCATTGCTTCTAAGCCACCACTGAAGATGTGGGTGGCAAAGAAGAACTAACTCTCTTTTGCAGAAAACGGTCTCCAGCCAGCAATCAATGGCGTCCGATACTATTGCTGGGGACCTAAAACTCATTTAGGACGCACGCTAAAGTGTCATTCTATATACTTCAAATCTGAATCTTTTATCAGTCATACTATGTCCTAACTTTGATATAAGCTGTGACTGTCCCTATATGTGTCAAATGCTTATGCTTCACAACACTCTTGTGAAGCCTATCCTCCTAACTGCACTGTAGGGTACATCACCAAAAGCTTCAGAATGGATTATGGACAGTGGATGCACAAATCATATGACTGGTGATCGAAGTCTTCTCATGGACTCAACCTTACGTCCATCCGACAAGAGTCACATTACATTTGCTGACACTGGTAAAAGCAAAGTATTGGGTCTAGGTAGAGTTGCAATCTCAAAGGATCAACACATGGATAAAGTGATGCTTGTTGAATCCCTTGGTTTCAACTGAATGTCTGTCTCAATGCTTTGTGACTTGAACATGATTGTGATATTTGGCAAATATCGTTGCCTTGTACTAATGGAATCTGACAAGTCCTAGTCTTTGAAGGGTATCGAAAAGATGATCTATACATGGTAGATTTCTCAGCAGGTCCACAGCTTGCCGTGTGTCTTCTCACAAAAGCTTCAGAATGATGGCTCTGGCATCGAAGGCTAGGGCATGCTGGCATGAGGAATTTGCACTCACTTGTCAAGAAGAAGCATGTCATAGGCATCGAAGATATCAAGTTCTAGAAGGATCATCTGTGTGGTGCCTGTGAAGCTGGAAAGATGACAAGGGCAAAGCACCCCTCGAAGACAATCATGACAACATCTCAACCCTTTGAGCTGTTACACATGGACTTATTTGGACCTACTCACTACTCCACCCTCACAACAACTACCTGTCTCTATGGCTTCGTCATTGTTGATGACTACTCAAGATACACATGGGTTCATATAATTCTTTACAAGACTGAAGTGAAAGATGTCTTCGAGCACTTCGCAAATCGAGCAATGAACAATTATGGTGTGAAGTGCAAGCACATCAGAAGTGACAATGGCACTGAATTCAAGAACACTGGACTTGATCTGTATCTGGATACAATGGGAATCACTCATGAATTTTCTGCTCCGTACACACCTTAGCAAAATGGCATCGTTGAGCGCAAAAACAGAACCCTCATTGAGATGGCTCAAACAATGCTAGATGAGTACAAGACACCAAGAAAGTTCTGGCCTGAAGCTATTGATACAGCATGTCACATCATCAACCGTGTCTACATCCATAAGCTTCTGAACAAAACATCCTATGAGCTCCTTACTGGCAAGAAGCAAAACGTCAGTTACTTCAGAGTATTTGGAGCTAGATGCTGGATCAAGGATATCCGTCACAAGTCAAAATTTGCACCTAAGGCTCACGAAGGCTTCATGCTTGGCTATGGAAAGGATTCACACTCCTACAGAGTCTTCAACCTTTATCTCTACAAAATCGTTGAAACTGTGGATGTGAAATTTGATGAAACCAATGGTTCACAGAGAGAGATTCTGCCAAGTACACTAGATGAAGCTCCTTCAAACGAGTCTATCAAGCTGATGGGAACTGGTGAAATCATGCCTTCTGAAGCACAGCCTGAAGAGGAACTTATCATCTCTGCACCAAATCAACCTGAAGACACTTCTCAGACCGAAGACAATCCTCCCAATGATGACAATGATTAGCAAGATCAAAATCTTCGTCCTGTTCATCCTCGTGTTGCAAATGAAGTTCAAATAGAGAAGATATTGATAGCATCAATGCACCTGGTCCGCTCACTCGATCAAGAGCAACACAGCTAGCAATGTGGGCACTTTTCATTTGTGTCAATATCAGAACCCAAGAAAGTTGCTGAAGCTTTTATGGAACCTGAATGGATTCAAGCCATGCAAGAAGAACTTCAACAGTTCAAACTCAATAATGTCTGGGAACTCGTCAAGCGACCTGACCCTCACAAGCATAACATTATTGGAACAAAGTGGATATATCAAAACAAGCAAGATGACCATGGTCAGGTCGTCAGAAACAAAGCACGTCTTGTGGCTCAAGGATATACTCAAGTTGAAGGAATTGACTTCGATGAAACATTTGCTCCTGTTGCTAGACTTGAAGCTATTCGCATACTGCTAGCCTACGCTAATCATCACAACATCTTGCTATATCAAATGGATGTAAAGAGTGCATTTCTCAATGGCAAGATTGAAGAAGAAGTATATCTCGCACAACCACCTGGCTTTGAAGATCCAAAACATCCTGATATGGTGTACAAGTTAAACAAAGCACTGTATGGCCTCAAACAAGCTCCTCGTGCCTGGTATGATACAATCAAAGACTTCCTGAAGAGCAAAGGCTTCAAACCTGGATCCCTCGATCCCACACTCTTCACGAAGACATATGATGGTGAATTGTTTGTGTGCCAAATATATGTGGATGACATAATCTTCGGCTGCACCAAATAGAAGTACAGTGATGAGTTTGGGTACATGATGCTAGAGCAATATCAAATGTCCATGATGGGTGAGCTGAAGTTCTTCCTTGGTCTTCAAATTCGTCAGCAACGAAATGGCATCTTCATATCTCAAGAAAAATACCTCAAAGATTGTCTGAAGAAGTTTGGAATGGAATACTGCAAAGGCTACACGATGCCAATGCTAGCCAAACACCATCTTGGTCCCGACGACAATGGTAAAGAGTTCGATCAAAAGGTATACCGCTCCATGATTGGTTCTTTGCTTTATTTATGTGCATCTAGGCCAGATATTATGCTTAGTGTTTGCATGTGTGATCGATTCCAAGTGGCACCAAAGGAATCGCATCACTTAGCTGTGAAGCGAATTCTTTGATATTTGGCTTACACCCCAACACTCGGATTATGGTATCCCAAAGGCTCAAAATTTGATTTGGTTGGATTCTCGGATGCTGATTATGCTGGTGACAAGGCGGATCGCAAGTCTACATCAGCCACATGTCATTTTCTTGGTCGATCACTTGTCTGTTGGTCTTCAAAGAAGCAGAACTGTGTATCACTCTCAACTGCTGAATCTGAATACATTGCTGCTGGATCCTGTTGTGCTCAGCTTCTATGGATGAAGCAAACTCTCAAGGATTATGGCATCAACCTGAAATAAGTACCTCTCTTCTGCGACAACGAAAGTGCCATCAAGATAGCTAACAATCCAGTCCAGCACTCGAAGACAAAGCACATTGAAATACGTCATCACTTTCTCAGAGATCATGTTATGAAGAAAGATATAGATATCATGCACGTCAACACTGAAGAGCAACTGGCAGATATCTTCACAAAGCCGTTGGATGAGAAAAGGTTTTGCAAGTTACGGTGTGAGCTAAATATCTTGGAATCCTCGAATGTCCTGTGATCAGGCACACATCCTAACACTTATGCATGTTGATGACTTAGATGTGCAACACACAAAGTAATGTATATCTTCAATCAATGAAGATTTACACTCTGAGTGTGAATACATTAACATGGAATTTGACTTCGGAGCGCCACGATAATTGTGCGCCGTGTCTGGGTCTAATACTTCCTATACGGTGGATAACGCCACCACCAACTTTCTCCGTTTGAAGTGTTTCACTCATGGCGTTATATTTCAATGACTTCGCATTTGGTTTGTCTTCAGTTTCAATTTATCTTCATGATCTTCTACACTATGATGATTTGATTGCTTTCTGATATATATATATATATATATATATATATATATATATATATATATATATATATATACTAGTGTTCTGTCCTCTACAACATTCACTTATAGCTATGTCTTCAAGATTGGATCTTTTGAACTAAGTGAATGTGATCGGACCCTAACCTCTCTATGCTTCCTATCTCAAACTCTATCTGTCCAAATCATATGCATTCTATTGAAACTGTCAAATGTCTTCTCTGCGTCCTAGTCAGCAGAAGGCAAAGAGACAAACCTTAAATCTGTTTTAAATGACTTATCTTTATTGTTGAAATCCGGAGAAGCCGGAACAACTCTCCGACATGCCTGGCGGGCGTGGGAACGTGGGACAATTCTAAGTATGTTGCATGCTTGCCACGTACCCCTCAGATGTGAACCGCCAGGGGCACCAGCGTAATTGCGCTGTGTCTCTCACCTACTTATAAATACTTGTCCCCTGCGGCAAAGAAATCCTTCTTCCACCTCTCCACCTCGTCAAAACCCTAGCGCCCCCGCTAGCTCGCGACGACACCGGCACGAAGCGCTTAGCTGCCGCGACTTCTCTGACGCCGTCCTCATGTCGGCCGCGGACAACGTCCTCTCCGCCGTCGCCGTAGGTGTCCTCCGTCGCCAAGTTAGGGCACGGTGGGCTGAACTGCTCGGTCTCCTATTCTTCCCATCTAGCAGTTCTTCGTGCGGTAATTATAACTCTATTTTTACCACCTTTTTGATCTTCAAGATTCATCCTGTTTACCAAAAGTAGTTTCTGCCTATTCAATGTTAGATCTATTCTGTCTGCATCTCATACTGCCGAGTCAATTCACTTAGATTTCCTGTCTAGTTTGATTCCTCACTTGTACTCATTCACGGATTGGTACAAATCTGGAACCAACTCACCTATATAAGTGAATGTCTTCACATCATGAGGTCAATATCTTCAAACTGATTTATCTTCAAAATCTTCTGAGAATGCATATGACCTCTTCCCCTTCCCTTGCATCTCTAATGCTGTCACAGGTACATGTTCGTGGGAGAATCCCTTGGTTCTCATAGTCTGCATTCATTTGCAGAATACTTACAGCATCATATCAATTCTCCTGAAGCCAGTTCCTGCTTGACCAGCAAACGAAAGTCTCTGAAGCCTTTGAACATATTGAAGCCATTCAGTTTGAAGTTCATGGCTACAGAAAAATCAGCAAGGAAGGGTGGCAGACAGCACAGAGAAGGAACATCCAAAGATCTGCCTGATGACTTAGTAGAACAATACAAGACAGATCCCGAAGAGAATTATCATCAGAGAAAGACGAGAATCCAATGAATTCAACACTATTGGGCTGAAGAATGGTTCAAATACAAATTCGTGACCAATGAATATGCAGAGAAGAATGCCATCAAGAGTCCTTGGAGCGATATTCTCTATCGAGACCTTCAACCCAAGAACAGAGCTGAAGTTATTGATCAAAACTTCTATCCTTGCATGGTCCGTGGACCTCAGCCTGAGAATGCCGATCCCACATCATTACTCTGGTGTCGTGATGATGCTCTCTTCAAGCGCAACTTCTAGCACGCAAAGGCTTCGGCCGAGGAAAACAAGAAGTCATTGGGACTAGACTTCAACCCTGGTCCCTCTACTCCTCGTGCTGACGGCTCTCGTGATGCAGAACCAAATGTAATTGGCCCCTTCTCCAACCTTGATGGCCTCATCACTTACATCTTGGTTCAAGGTGCCAAGGTAGATCATTCTGAAAAGGATGCTAACACTGATGAAGCCCCAGCTCCTCCTTCGAAGCCACAGAAGCAAAAGAAGCTAAAGGCTTCTAAATCAGCACCTCCAAAAGCTTTACGTGCGAAGCCTCTGGCCACTGCACCTCCTGAAGCCAGTGTGCAGTCTGAAGATCAATCCCGTATCTCCAAGAAGACAGAGAAGAAAAAGCAACTTCTCAGGCATACTGATCAAGCCTTGACTCCTGCCGCCATTCTGCGTGAAGATCCCATTGATCTGTCCAGTGATGAAGATCTTGCAGATGATGCTCTTGAGCAGCTGATAAAGAGCAAGGAAGAAGCAGAAATCTTCAACAACTTGCCTCTCTTTGATGTGGACATCATCCACAATTTCATTGATGAGTGGTTCGACACCCCCAATGTCAGCTTTGAAGATTTACAGCTTCCCATTGGCCTCAGTGTCGCCTTCAATGGCGCCATTGCTTCTGAGCTGGCTCTCGCTCAGTGAATCGTTGAGCTCAAGAACAAGATTGATTATGAGAAGGCTCAATTCAAGAAGCATGTGGCCAAGCTAAGTGTTCAAGATGTCAAAAACTTCAAGGTCATGCTGCATGAGCTCAAAGAGGCCTTTCTCAAGAAGCGCCAAGAAGCTCAAGGCTCTCGCGGGCGTATGAAGAGTTTGGCTGATAAGTGTGTGCATGCCTACAATGAGGCTGAGAAGCGAAAGTCATTTGGTCGTCCTGGCATTGACCCCAAGATGGATGCAAAGAAAAAGAAGAAGCTTCCTGCTGACCAGCCTGCACCCTCAAGCCAAGAAGCCCCTCACATTATCTTCCCAAGTAGCATGACTGGCTCGAAGCCAAAGGTCACCACAATCACTTCAGAACAGAAGAAAACGAGGGCTGCCGAGGCTGAAGCCAGAAAGGGAAAGAACACTAAAGCCTCTGATGCCGCTCCCTCCAAGAAGAAGCGCAAGACGAAGAAAACTAGGGCTGCTTCCACAGAGCCCTTAGTTGTTGAACCCATTTCAGTGGTTCGCCCAGAGTCAGAACATCAAGAACGAAGAATGATAGTCCATGAGCCTGCTTCCACAGAGGCTCATGAAGCTGAAGATATTCCAGCAGCTGAACCCACCGCTGCTGAAGACATTGGTCATCATGACAATGTTGACGATGATGAAGTTCTTCCTCAGATCGAACACAACATGGTATCATCGCCTGTTCTTACGAACAGCGAACTCATCAGCATTAGTCGTCCTCTGACGCCAATTGCTCAGGATGCATCGTGGGCTGATCACCCACAGCAACAAGACTCCCCAAGTACTCCCCAACAACAACAACAAGCTACACCACCCGTGCAAGAAGAAGATGAAGACTTTGAGGCCCAGCCAACTCCATCTCCAAAGGCGTTGCCAGCACTTCGCAGGCTTCGCAAAGGACAAAGACCTCAAGTCCCTCTGTCGAGCGTTCCAGAAGGAGAAGTGCAACGCCAACCTGTTGCACGTCAAGTATTTTCTGAACCAACTCCAACTGTGAATGTCTCCGAGTCTGAAGCACATACTGCTGAAGACATTCCGACTGTATCAGCCGAAGAAAATCAAGAAGAAGTACGTGTACCTACTCCCCCAGCAATTGAAGAAGAAGCAGTTCCTGATGTGAACGTGCCGGTGCTCGACCCTCCTGTTCATCAAGAGGAGGTTGACAATGTTGAGGCTGCCACCGCCAACGCCAATGAAGCCAATGACGTTGTCATGGCTGACGCTAATGTGGAGATTGAACCAACTAGTGTGCATGAAGCCAATGAGGCCACTCCACCTGAAGTAATGAGGCAACTGCTCCCGAAGCACCTGTTGTGCAGCCTGAAGCCTCAGCTGTTGCCACTACTCCTGTTCCACCACCAAGGCCTCACACAATTGAGCAAGCATACAGTCATTGTCAGCTAACCACTATTTGATGGCCCATTCTGGTACCTCCGCCTACTGCCTCTGGACCTCAATTTGATTATCATGTTGAGCATAGGCCTCAGGTTTAGAAGCCCAAGCCAAGACTGCCAAGGTTTCCAGGTACTGCAAACTCACCAGGGTCCTTCAATGCCAATGGCTTCAAAAGCCACAATACCTTCTTTAACAGCGCCAAGAACCCCTACTCCAAGCCAAGGATATCATCATATCGGTTCTGGAGCTATCAGCAGAGAAGCTATTACTCATGCGTACTATATGATCAAGGCTGCATTTTCCCTCATATGCACCTTGATACAGAAGCCATTGCTGGACTGCCGTGCTTAGAAGAAGCACTTGATTGCTTTCGTGATGCTGGTCTGCTCCACTTTGTGACAGACAAAGAACATTGGAATGAAGAGCTATTGCTTCAATTCTATGCTACTCTACACATTCGCGGCTACTACAGAGACATCAAGTCATGGGTTCTCGAGTGGATGACTGGAAATGTTCATCATGAAGCCAAAGCTATGGATATCATCGAGCTTACAGGGCTAGCCACTCTTGGAGAACTATATGAACCTGACTGTCAGCTACACCGCAATGCAGTAGAGAGTATCTTCCATAAGCCAGAACCCAATATGAGCCAGATGTTGAGCACGATGAAGCCCTTTCCATCTGACGTTGAATATCCAACAGATTTCTTTGTTGAAGACCTTTAGTATCTGCCTCGCACCATATATCATATCATTAGGCGAACTCTATGGCCAGTCAAAGGACATTCATCAGCGGCCAAGCTTGAAGGAGCTATGAAGACTTTGGTCTTCTATATTCTCAATGGCATCAGCTTCAACACTCAAGAGTTCTTCATCAGGCAACTTGCTGCTTCCAGCTCTGACCTATTTGGTCTGAAGTTTTATGCTCCATGGGTCATGCGCATCATCAAGAGACACTCATTTGTCAACTATCAGCCCTCTACTCGCAATCATATGATCTTTCTGCCAGAGGTTGATATGTCAGTTGAAGCTATATACTCTGACCCTGCCAAGAGGCCTCTTTGTCTTCAGAATGCCGAGCACCAAAGCTTCACTCAGCCTATTGAAGGTGTTCAAGCAGCGACACGAATCTATCCATTTGCTGGAAACACTCGTCTGCCTCATCGAGCACCCACTGAAGCCACTGAAAGCACCATTGCACAAAGGCCTCGGAAGCGTTCTCGCATTCTCAATGACCGAGAACTTCTTGTGGCCCTTCATCAGAAACAGGGTAAGAATTATTTCTGGCTCAAGAGACAGATGCAAAGCCTCTTGGTGGATGTCAATCGCATTCGCAACCTTGCCACCAAGAATGCCTTTGTTGCTCATGAAACTTGCCGGCGATCATGGAAGAGTTTGACTCTGCTTAGTGCTGAAGCTGATCTTCAAGACGATGGCTTCAATGAAAGATTTCAGTTTGACTCCACTCCTCCACGGACTGCTGTCCTACGTCGTACTCCATCTCTTGAAGACTCTGAATATTCTTCCTCCGCCGCAACGGTAAATGCCAGAGTGATCGATGATGAAGATGATGCTACTTCACCACCTCCTACTACTGCACGCATTGACACTACACCAAGTTCGTCTGCACTGCCACCCAACGACGACAACCCTGCTGCTTCACCTACTCATGCCGACGAGTAGATGCTCTATGTCTTCAAACCTTTTTGGTCCTTACTGACAAAAGGGGGAGAAGCGTATGAGTTGATAGTCTTCAAGTGGGTTCATATGGGCGGTTGCACTATATTTTGCTGCGTGCTTACAACTCTTGCCTTATGAAACATTTGGTTCTCTGAGTTGTAACACCTAAACTTGATGGTCGTCTGCTACTTATTTGCTTCACTATGATGCGATGATAAATTCCGCATGTGCGATGATAACTTCTGCACTTAGATCATTCTGCAGACGTCCATTTTTCATTATGCATGTCATTCTACGTGCTATATCATTTCATGCATGATGAATTATCTTCATAAGTTGAAGTGGATCTCCACAAATACAACCTGCCATGTGCATTTGCATTCCAAAAGTAAATTACTTACATGCACATCTTCAGGGGGAGCCCTTGCAACTTATGAAGACTATTTCTTATCCTTACAATTTCACATACTTATCCCCGTTGAAAACTTCAACCAGTTTGTCATCAATCGCCAAAAAGGGGGAGATTGTAAGTGCATCTAGTTCTACCCCTAGTTGGTTTTGGAGTATTGACAACAAAGTTGGTTGAGGGACTAATGCGTTTGTGAGAATTGCAGGATAACGCAGGTAGTGTCCCTCATTGATCCGGTTTTCCTACCGGAGATGACCCCTAAAAATGTATGAAGACATTGAAGACAATGGTGGTATGAGAAGATATTCATATTGAAGACTATGACATGAGAAGACATTGCGTGAAGACTATGGAGCGTGAACACTGTGTGGTTTCGTTGCTTCCTTTTCTTCTTTGTTGAGTCATAGGAACCATCGTACTGTTAAGTGGGGTCCAAGTGAACTAAGTCAGAGTGACTGAAGTGATGCTCAACTCAAATCCTATGTCTTCGAGCGAAGACAATGAGAGCAAACCTTATCCAAAGCTGGATGAGTCAGCTTTGCTTGTGGCCCAAGTAAAGTTGCCGCGTGTCTTTGAAATCTGACCATTGGAACACATGTCAGTTCCTTAGTGACCCAGGGTCATTTTGGACAAATCAGGTCGGGTTGCCTAGTGGCTATAAATAGCCCACCCCCTACACCATAAATTGGTGGGTGCTTAGAGTTTGTACACGGCTTTTGTCGTTTGAGAGCAACCCACCTCGAAGCATTTGAGAGAGAAAAATCCTTGCGAGGACAAAGCCCAAACACCCAGAGCCAAAGAGTGTTAGGCATCACTGAAGTCTTTCTGTCTGTGTGACCTGAAGACTTATTATAGTTGAGGATTGTGAATCCTCCAGCCGGTTAGGCGTCGCGTTCTGAGCATCCAAGAGTCATTGTGTATTGCCGGTGAACAAAGTCTGTGAAGGTTTGGAAGTCTCCCTTGAAGACTTACCAGAGTGATTGGGCGAGGACTGGGTGTCCTTAGCTCAAGGGGAATAAGGTGAAGACACGGTCTTCTGAGTTAAATCTCAGCCTCCCTAACCAAACGTACAGTTGTCACAGCAACTAGAACTGGTCCAACAAATCCTGTGTCTTCAACAAGCAACTGGTTCTATCCCTTTCCATCCTTTACTTAAGTTTGTCTTCGTGAAGTCACTGCCCATATGTCTATCTGTTTGACTTCATTGTTTGACTACTACTGTTGATTGGCTTCATACAATCTTCCATCCTGATCCTTACTACTTAGCTGCTATTAGTCCTGTACTTTCACATCATTGCATACTTGGCTATGGCTTGCTTATGGTAGTTTATCTTCCGCTGCATATCAACTAGGTTATTTCTGTTGTTTGTCCTCGAAACTTCCAAATTTTGAAGACTTTCATAAAAATCGCCTATTCACCCCCCTCTAGTCGATACTAGCACTTTCAGGCAGCAAGTACATGCCGGAGAGGGAGGGCACCAGGGCTTCCACCTGCTTGCTTGCCACAACCACCGATGAGGAGGAGGGACGGGGTAGATGCGGGAGGGGGGTGGCGGCGAGGAGAGGCGGGAGAGGAAGGGCCGCCGTTGGCCGGCGGTGGAGGAACGGCGAGTGGACGCAGCGAGGAGAGGCGACAACCACGGGTGAGGCTGGGGGGCGGGGTAGATGTGGGAGGTGGGGGAGGAGGGGGAGGCGGCAAGGAGATGAGGGAGGGCCGCCATTGGCCGGCGGCGGAGGAACGGCGGCGGCGCGAGGTGGGTAGTGCAGGCGGCGGCGCGGGCTGGGAGCTCTGCCCAACCTAACCCACGGGCCACGGGTAGGATTGAGGAGAGAGACAAGGGAGGCTATTTTTTTACAGTTCGGCCCCTGTGAGTCCTGCGATTAATCGATCTGCGGCATATTAATCATTGTCAGACCGATTAATCGGCCGAGTAATCCCCAGGCCGAATAACACTACCGAATACATGAAATTTACAAGGTGGATGGCCGAGTAGCGATTAATCGACTGATTACTCGGCTACTCGGACGATTTTTTGAATAGTGCAAAAGCTATAAAACATGATTACTATGGTAGCATAATCAGGTGGACACACAAAAATAGTAGGGATAAATATTGGGCTGTCTCCCAACAAGCACTTTTCTTTAATGCCTTTCTAGCTAGGCATGATAGTGACAATGATGCTCACATAAAATATAAGAATTGGAACATAACGGGAGCATCATGAAGCACATGACTAGCACATTGAAGCCTAACCAACTTCCTATGCATGGGGATTTTGTGAGCAAACAACTTATGGGAACAATATTCAACTAGCATAGGAAGGTAAAACAAGCATAGCTTCAAGATTTTCAACATATAGAGAGGAAACTTGACATTATTGCAATTCCTACAAGCATATATTCCTCCCTCATAATAATTTTCAGTAGCATCATGAATGAATTCAACAATATAACCAGCACCTCAAGCATTCTTTTCATGATCTACTTGCATAGAAAATTTACTACTCCCCACATAAGCAAAATTCTTCTCATCCGGAATAGTGGGAGTATCATAAGAGACTTGAACACTAAAAATTGTTTCCACATTAAAAGAGTAACATTCAGAAGAAGGGTAGTCATAATCATGACAAGATTTGTAAATATAATCATCACTAGTTTTTATAGCATAAGTTTCATCACAATAATCATCATAAGTAGCAACTTCATTCTCATCATAATCGATTGAAACCTCTCCCAAGATAGTGGAATCACTAAATAAAGTTGACACTATTCCAAATCCACTTTCATATTCATCACAATAAGATTCAACATCCTCCAAATTAGTGGGATAACTACTTCCTAAAGTTGACACTCTTCCAAACCCACTTTCATCAATATAATCATCATAAGTAGGAGGCATGCTATCATCATAACAACTTTGCATATCAAAACTTGGGATGCTAAAAATATCATCTTCATTAAACATAGAATCCCCAAGCTTGGGACAAACATTAATTTCAGCAAATGAATTCTCAAATATTTTATCCTCATCAAACATAGCTTCCCCAAGCTTGGACTCTTTCATATCATAAGCATAATCACTCTCATCATTAAAAATATGGATAACACCAATAGTAAAGCAATTATCATCATCACAATGAGTAGTAGGAGCAACATCATTTGGGAGGGATACCTTTCTACCTTTGTTGCTCCTTCTTTTCTTTTACTTCTTCACATTATGTGTAGGTTCAACCTTCCTCTTCGAGCTCCTTATTAATGAGATTGGTTGAATAGAAAGCTCCTCCTCGTTACCTGATTCATCATAAGAAATAATAGGACGATATTGGGAAGTCTCTTCCCTTTCATTAGTATTCTCATCATCTTCCATTTGCTTTCTTTTCTTTAGGTAATTGGCAATATAAGGATTTTCAATGCAATTCTCCGCACAAAACATATAAATCTTTTCTAGATCAATATCAAGGAAATACTTAAGATTAAATTCTGGAATAGGCTTAGTTAAACGTTTCAACTCTTCATAACCCAAAAGCAATCTAAGTTCATTGTAATTAGAAAGGGAGATCAAATCATCACAATTTTTGGACACGATCCGATCATGAAACAATTTGCATTGGAGATGTAAATGATCTTGTTTATTGCAAAATTCACAATGGGAAAGATATCGTAAATTCTCCGCACTCTTATCTAGCCTTTCTTGCAACCTCTTAGTTTCTAAATACTTATGGTTCTTGCAATATATATCTTCTCTATTTGGTGTGTTCATGCGAACATGCACTCCACAAAAGTTGACATGCTTATGAGAGATATTTTCATCATGACTAGAGCAATCACCATTAGTACTATGGATATTCAATGAGTTCGTACTAACAACATTGCAATCATTCTCATCATTCAAATATTTAGTACCAAGCATTTTAATACATTCTTCTTCTAGCACTTGAGCACAATTTTCCTTTCCATCAAACTCACGAAAGATATTAAAAAGACGAAGCGTATGAGACAAACTCAAGTCCATTTTTTGTAGTTTTCTTTTATAAACTAAACTAGTGATAAAACAAGAAACAAAAAGATTCAATTGCAAGATCTAAAGATATACATTCAAGCACTCACCTCCCCGGCAACAGCGCTAGAAAAGAGCTTGATGTCTACTACACAACCTTCTTCTTGTAGACGTTGTTGGGCCTGCAAGTGCACAGGTTTGAAGGACAATAGCAAATTTCCCTCAAGTGGATGATCTAAGGTTTATCAATCCGTGGGAGGCGTAGGATGAAGATGGTCTCTCTCAAACAACCCTACAACCAAATAACAAAGAGTCTCTTGTGTCCCCAACACACCCAATACAATGGTAAATTGTATAGGTGCACTAGTTCGGCGAAGAGATAGTGATACAAGTGCAATATGGATGGTAGATATAGGTTTTTGTAATCTGAAAATATAAAAACAGCAAGGTAACTAATGATAAAAGTGAGCGTAAATGGTATTGCAATGATAGGAAACAAGGCATAGGGTTCATACTTTCACTAGTGCAAGTTCTCTCAACAATAATAACATAGATAGATCATATAACACGCCCTCAACATGCAACAAAGAGTCACTCCAAAGCCACCAATAGCGGAGAACAAACGAAGAGATTATGGTAGGGTACGAAACCACCTCAAAGTTATTCTTTCGGATCAATCTATTCAAGAGTTCGTAGTAGAATAACACCTTAAGACACAAATCAACCAAAACCCTAATGTCACCTAGATACTCCATTGTCACCTCAAGTATCCGCGGGCATGATTATACGATATGCATCACACAATCTCAGATTCATCCAACCAACACAAAGTACTTCAAAGAGTGCCCCAAAGTTTCTACCGGAGAGTCAAGAAAACGTGTGCCAACCCCTATGCATAGGTTCATGGGCGGAACCCGCAAGTTGGTCACCAAAACATACATCAAGTGGCACGTGATATCCCATTGTCACCACAGATAAACACGGCAAGACATACATCAAGTGTTCGCAAATAAAGACTCAATCCGATAAGATAACTTCAAGAGGGAAACTCAATTCATCACAAGAGAGTAGAGGGGGAGAAACATCATAAGATCCAACTATAATAGCAAAGCTCGCGATACATCAAGATCGTGCCATAGAGAGAACACGAGAGAGAGAGATCAAACACATAGCTACTGGTACATACCCTCAGCCCCGAGGGTGAACTACTCCCTCCTCGTCAGGGAGAGCGCCGGGATGATGAAGATGGCCACCGGTGATGTGTTCCCCCTCCGGCAGGGTGCCGGAACAGACTCCCGAGAGGTTTTTGGTGGCTACAGAGGCTTGCGGCGGCGGAACTCCCGATCTATCTTTGTATCTGATGGTTTTAGGGTACGTAGGGTTATATAGGTGAAAGAAGTCGGTCGGGGGGGTGCTTGAGGGGTCCACGAGACAGGGGGTCGCGCCCTGTAGGAGGAGCGTGCCCCCTATCTCCTGAGCTCCTCGAGGATCTTCTGACTTGATCTCCAAGCCTCCAGGATGATAATCTTCCAAAAAATCATGTTGCCGAAGGTTTCATTCCGTTTGGACTCCGTTTGATATTCCTTTTCCTTGAAATACTGAAACAGGCAATAAAACAGCAATATGGGCTGGGCCTCCGGTTAATAGGTTAGTCCCAAAAGTAATATAAAAGTGTATAATAAAGCCCGTAATCATTCAAAACACATAGTAATATAGCATGAATGCTTCATAAATTATAGATACGTTGGAGACGTATCAAATCCCTATCATCATACTCTACTCCACCCATAGTGCTATGTCCATGGCTTACGCTCATGTATTGCATGAGGGTTGAAAAGGCTGAATCGCATTAAAAAGTATGAACCAATTGCTTGGCTGAAACCGAGGTTGTGCATGATGGGAGCATTTTGTGTGACTAAAATGAAGCATGGCCAAACTATATAATTTTGTAGGGATAAGCTTTCTTTGGCTATGTTAATTTGATAAGACATAAACTGCTTGGTTAGCATGCTTGAAGTATTACTATTTTTACGTCAATATTAAACTTTTATCTTGAATCTTTTGGATCTGAACATTCATGCCACAATAAAGAGAATTACATTGATAAATATGTTAGGTAGCATTCCACATCAAAAATTTACCTACTCGAGGATGAGCAAGAATTAAGCTTGGGGATGCTTGATACGTCTCCAACTTATCTATAATTTTTTATTGTTCCATGCTATTATATTATCTGTTTTGGATGTTTAATGGGCTTTATTATACACTTTTATATTATTTTTGGGACTAACCTATTAACCGAAGGCCTAGTGCAAATAGCTGTTTTTTTGCCTATTTTAATATTTCGCAGAAAAGGAATATCAAACGGAATCCAAACGGAACGAAACCTTCGGGAGAGTGATTTTTGAAACAAACATGATCCAGGAAACTTGGAGTGGACGTCAAGAAAGAAGTGAGGTGGCCACGAGGCAGGGAGGCGTGCCTGCCCCCCAGGCGCGCTGATACTTCTCCAACGTATCTATAATTTATGAAGCATTCATGTTATTATATTATCTGTTTTGGATGTTTATGGGCTTTACTAAGCACTTTTATATTATTTTTGGGACTAACCTATTAACCGGAGGCCCAACCCATATTGTTGTTTTCTTGCCTATTTCAGTGTTTCAAAGAGAAGGAATATCAAACGGAGTCCAAACGGAATGATGAAGGAAATATTACGTAGAGGCAATAATAAAGTTATTATTTATTTCCTCATATCATGATAAATGTTTCTTATTCATGCTAGAATTGTATTAACCGGAAACATAATACATGTGTGAATATATAGACAAACATAGTGTCACTAGTATGCCTCTACTTGACTAGCTCATTGATCAAAGATGGTTGAGTTTCCTAACCATAGATATGAGTTATCATTTGATGAATGGGATCACATCATTAGAAGAATGATGAGATTGACTTGACCCATTCCATTAGCTTAGCACTTGATCATTTAGTATGTTGCTATTGCTTTCTTCATGACTTATACATGTTCCTATGACTATGAGATTATGTAACTCCCTCTTACCAGAGGAACACTTTGTGTGCGACCAAACGTCACAACGTAACTGGGTGATTATAAAGGTGCTCTACAGGTGTCTCCGAAGATACTAGTTGAGTTGACATATTTTGAGATTAGGATTTGTCTCTCTGATTATCGGAGAGGTATCTCTAGGCCCTCTCGGTAATGCACATCACTATAAGCCTTGCAAGCAATGTAGCTAATGAGTTAGTTACGTGATGATGCATTACTTAACGAGTAAAGAGACTTACCGATAACGAGATTGAGCTAGGTATTGAGATACCGACGATCGAATCTCGGGCAAGTAACATACCGATGACAAAGGGAACAACGTATGTTGTTATGCGGTTTGACCGATAAAGATCTTCGTAGAATATGTGGGAGCCAATATGAGCATCCAGGTTCTGCTATTGGTTATTGACCGGAGACGTGTCTCAGTCATGTCTAAATATGTCGGAGTAATGGGCCACGGGTAGGCTCACCCGAGTCCCTGGATTTATCAAGACTTTGGGCCAGCTCCGCCTGGCTGGACCCCGAGCTGAAGCTCCGCTCTCTAGGGCCGGCTGGCTCAGCGGCCGGCTGCCAGAGGGCGGCCGACCCAAGTCTACGGCACTCTGGGTGACCGGCTCCTGGCGGCCGCCCTCCAGAGAGGGCGGCGACGGGCAGGCAGCCACCTCACGACTATGGTGCGACCGGGCCCCCATTGAGAGTACAAGTCAAAGCATGGCTACAGTGAAGCACGTCGCCTCCGACGCTCGAGACGGGCGTGGCTACAGTGCTCCGTACAGACAGAGATCACCGCACGATGGAGCACTATGCCGTATATACCCTGACATCGCTCCGGACAGGCGGAGCCCTATTCCCCAGGACGGCCTGTCGGTACGGCCTGCCGGAGGTGGGCCCTATCGGGCAGTGACCCCAAGGAAGACGGCGGAAGCTCGACCAGACGGATTCGAGAGGGGCCAGCCTCCAGCAGGTGGCCGTCCCTTGTCCCGAGGCGAGCATGCCATTAAGCTAATAAGACCAGGTGTGGCTATAGTGGCCTCCCACCAGGCGGCGGGACCATAGCCACGCTAAGATGACCAAGCCCCCATCACCAACGAAGAGGCTACAGTAAGCAGCCACCAACAAGTCGGTGGGGCCCACCAGGCGGTGGGCCCCAGCGGTCGGCGGAGAAGCCGGAGGCTGGAGACACTAACATCCGGTCCCAAAACCCGGACGAATTACCATTGTACCCCTGGGGAGTTGGCCTATATAAACTGTTGGGGAACGTTGCAGAAAATTAAAATTTTTCCTACGGTTTCACCAAGATCCATCTATGAGTTCATCTAAGCAACGAGTCTAGGGAGAGAGTTTGCATCTACATACCACTTGTAGATCGCGTGCGGAAGCTTGCAAGGTGATGATGTAGTCGTACTCGACGTGATCCAAATCACCGATGACCTGCGCCGAACGGACGGCACCTCCGCGTTCAACACACGTACGGAACAGCCACGTCTCCTCTTCTTGATCCAGCAAGGGAGGGAGGAGAGGTTGAGGGAGATGGCACCAGCAGCAGCACGACGGCGTGGTGTTGATGGAGCTGCAGTACTCCGGCAGAGCTTCGCTAAGCACTATGGAGGTGGAGGAGGTGTTGGGGAGGGAGAAGGAGGCAACCAAAGGCCAGGGCGTTCAGGTATGAAGTCCCTCCTCTCCCCCACTATATATAGGGGTGCCAAGGGGGGGTGGCCGGCCCTAGGAGATCCAATCTCCTAGGGGTGCGGCGGCCAAGGGGGTTTTCCCTCCCCCCAAGGCACCTAGGAGGTGCCTTACCCTCCTAGGACTCTTGCCCCCTTGAACCCTAGGCACATGGGCCTATGTGGGGCTGGTGCCCTTGGCCCATTAGGCCAAGGCGCACCCCCTTACAGCCCATGTGGCCCCCCGGGGCAGGTGGACCCACCCGGTGGACCCCCGGGACCCTTCCGGTGGTCCCGGTACAATACCGATAACCCCGAAACTTGTCCCGATGCCCGAAACAGGACTTCCCATATATAAATCTTTACCTCCGGACCATTCCGGAACTCCTCGTGACGTCCGGGATCTCATCCGGGACTCCGAAAAACATTCGGGTTACTGCATATACATATCCCTACAACCCTAGCGTAACCGAACCTTAAGTGTGTAGACCCTACGGGTTCGGGAGACAAGCAGACATGACCGAGACGCTCTCAGTCTGTCACATCCTAGTTAGCCATGCATTAGAGTGTTGCATCATGTTTACTCTTTCATCAGAAATTTGAAATGGGGATCTGTGAAACCCTCAGAATCATTTTGAAAATGACCCAAATAAAAATTTCTCCAAAAGGATCCAAGAAAATGCTCATGTTGCTCTCTGAAAATATTGGACAGAGATAAAAATCAAACCAATATTTTTAGTGGCTCATGGACATTTATTTTGGGCATTTGGAATTAATGCATAAATATTTGCATTGGAAATATATTAATTATATATATTAATATATGCCCAAATATTATGCCATTTATAAAAGAGCTCTGGAATAATATATA
Source organism: Triticum aestivum (assembly GCF_018294505.1). Lineage (NCBI taxonomy): Eukaryota > Viridiplantae > Streptophyta > Magnoliopsida > Poales > Poaceae > Triticum > Triticum aestivum. The sequence goes on along the minus strand of NC_057798.1, from coordinate 689,091,195 downwards.
TAGCTCCTGCAAAAATTGGCATAAGTTAAATAAATGATTTAATATATATTTTAAATCAAAACAAATGTCAGAAATTAGAAAACAGAAAAATATATAACAGGAGGAGCTTACCTGGGCTCCTCCACTGTGCGGCCCAGCCAGCTGGCCGGCCCAGCCAGCAGCCGGCCCAGCCCACCACTGCAGCCCTCCGTCGTCTTCCTCCCCTCGCCCCGAAGCTGCTGCGTGCTCGCGCGCGCACGGCCGCGCGGCCACCTCCTGCTTGCCGACGAGCTCCTGGCCGCGTGGACGACTCCCGCAGGCCGTCCCGATCCCCCCTGCTCTCTCTCACTCTCTCCCGGCTCTTCCCTCCTCTTCCTCGCTCTCTCTCTCACACGGCCGAGCACCACCGTCGCCGCACCATTCGCCGTAGCAGCCATCTCCGGCCACCCCTCGCTTCCCCGACTAGCTCAGAAGCTCCGCCACGACCCCCTCTTCCTCCCCACCGCTCCACAGCTCCCCGGAAGCCCTGCATCGCCGCCACTTCGCCGTTCCCCTCTTCGGGCTCCGACCATCATCGCCGTCGAATTCGTCGTCTCCGGCGCGTCCCCGAGCCCGCTTCGACGCCCACTGCAACCGCGGTGAGCTACGCCACCGTTTCCCCCTCTCCTCCCCCTCGTTCCCCCACCGTAGCCTCCTCCCCACCACGGCCGAACCTCCGCCGTCGCCAAACTCGCCGTCGACGCACTCCGGTGACCATTTGGTCACCCCGGCGAGTCCAACAAGTTCGCAAGACCCCGTAGAGCATCCCTAGCGCCTCGCTTCGCTCGACTTCGAGCTCCAACCCTGTTC
>NC_057798.1:689071191-689087468 GCF_018294505.1 Triticum aestivum | reverse complement strand
CTTGGTATGTGTGGGATCTGACTATCTAGTTGTTTATCTTTAGTAGCCTCTCTTACCGGGAAATGTCTCCTAGTGTTACCGCTGAGCCATGGTAGCTTGCTACTGCTCTGGAACACTTAGGCTGGCCGGCATGTGTCCTTCTTCGTTCCTGTGTCTGTCCCTTCGGGGAAATGTCACGCTTTGAGTACCGGAGTCCTGTTAGCCCGCTACAGCCCGGTTTACCGGAGTCCTGCTAGCCCAGTGCTACAGCCCGGACCCACTTGCTGATGACCGACACGTTCGAAGCTGGGTCATGGATGCCTGTCCCTGTAAGTCTGTGCCACTTTGGGTTTACGACTAGTCATGTCAGCCCGGGCTCCTTATCATATGGATGCTAGCGACACTATCATATACGTGAGCCAAAAGGCGCAAACGGTCCCGGGAAAAGGTAAGACGACACCCGTGGGGATACCGTGCGTGAGGCCGCAAAGTGATATGAGGTGTTACCAGCTAGATCGATGTGACATCGAGTATGGGGTCCTGACACAGTCAATAACCATCAGCGGGATCTGGATACCCATGATGGCTCCCACATGCTCCTCGATGTTGTCATCGGATGAACCACTATGTCGAGGATTCGATCAAACCCTGTATGCAATTCCCTTTGTCAATCGGTACGTTACTTGCCCAAGACTTGTTCGTCGGTATCCCAATACCTTGTTCAGTCTTGTTACCGGCAAGTCACTTTACTCGTACCGTAATGCATGATCCCGTGTCCAACTCCTTGGTCACATTGAGCTCAATATGATGATGCATTACCGAGTGGGCCCAGAGATACCTCTCCGTCATACGGAGTGACAAATCCCAGTCTCGATCCGTGTCAACCCAACAGCTACTTTCGGAGATACCTGTAATGCACCTTTGTAGTCACCCAGTTACGTTGTGACGTTTGATGCACCCAAGGCACTCTTACGGTAGCCGGGAGTTACATGATCTCATGGTTGTAGGAAGAGATACTTGACACTTGCAAAGCTCTAGCAAAACGAACTACACGATCTTTTATGCTATGCTTAGGATTGGGTCTTGTCCATCACATCATTCTCCTAATGATGTGATCCCGTTATCAACGACATCCAATGTCCATAGTCAGGAAACCATGACTATCTGTTGATCACAACGAGCTGGTCAACTAGAGGCTTACCAGGGACATAGTGTGGTCTAAGTATTCACACGTGTATTACGATTTCCGGATAATACAGTTATAACATGAATAAAAGACAATTATCATGAACATTGAAATATAATAATACTTTTATTATTGCCTCTAGGGCATATTTCCAACAGTCTCCCACTTGCACTAGAGTCACCAATCTAGTTACATTGTGATGAATCGAACACCCATAGAGTTCTGGTGTTGATCATGTTTTGCACGCGAGAGAGGTTTAGTCAGCGGATCTGCGACATTCAGATCCGTATGCACTTTGCAAATCTCTATGTCTCCATCTTGAACATTTTCACGGATGGAGTTGAAACGACGCTTGATGTGCCTGGTCTTCTTGTGAAACCTGGGCTCCTTTGCGAGGGCAATAACTCCAGTGTTGTCACAGAAGAGTTTGATCGGCCCCGACGCATTGGGTATGACTCTTAGGTCGGTGATGAACTCCTTCACCCAAATTGCTTCATGTGCTGCCTCCGAGGCTGCCATGTACTCCGCTTCACACGTAGATCCCGCCACGACGCTCTGCTTGCAGCTGCACCAGCTTACTGCTCCACCATTCAACATATACACATATCCGGTTTGTGACTTAGAGTCATCCAGATCTGAGTCGAAGCTAGCGTCGACGTAACCCTTTACGACGAGCTCTTCGTCTCCTCCATAAATGAGAAACATGTCCTTTGTCCTTTTCAGGTACTTCAGGATATTCTTGACCGCTGTCCAGTGTTCCTTGCCAGGATTACTTTGGTATCTTGCTACCAAACTTACGGCAAGGTTTACATCGGGTCTGGTACACAGCATGGCATACATAATAGATCCTATGGCTGAAGCATAGGGGATGACACTCATCTCTTCTTTATCTTTTGCCGTGGTCGGTGACTGAGCTGAGCTTAGTCTCATACCTTGTAACATAGGCAAGAACCCCTTCTTGGACTGATCCATTCTGAATCTCTTCAAAATCTTATCAAGGTATGTACTTTGTGAAAGACCTATGAGGCGTCTCGATCTATAGATCTTGATGCCTAATATATAAGCAGCTTCTCCAAGGTCCTTCATTGAAAAACACTTATTCAAGTAGGCCTTAATGCTGTCCAGAAATTCTATATTATTTCCCATCAGGAGTATGTCATCTACATATAATATGAGAAATGCTACAGAGCTCCCACTCACTTTCTTGTAAACGCAGGCTTCTCCATAAGTCTGCATAAACCCAAACGCTTTGATCATCTCATCAAAGCGAATGTTCCAACTCCGAGATGCTTGCACCAGTCCATAAATGGATCGCTGGAGCTTGCATACTTTGTTAGCGTTCAGAGGATCGACAAAACCTTCCGGCTGCATCATATACAGTTCTTCCTTAAGATGCCCGTTAAGGAATGCTGTTTTGACGTCCATCTGCCATATCTCATAATCATAGTATGTGGCAATTGCTAACATGATTCGGACGGACTTTAGCTTCGCTACGGGAGAGAATGTCTCGTCGTAGTCAATCCCTTGAACCTGTCGATAACCCTTAGCGACAAGTCGAGCTTTATAGATGGTAACATTACCATCCGCATCCGTCTTCTTCTTAAAGATCCATTTGTTTTCTATCGCTCGCCGATTATCGGGCAAGTCTGTCAAAGTCCATACTTTGTTTTCATACATGGATTCTATCTCAGATTTCATGGCTTCAAGCCATTTGTTGGAATCCGGGCCCGCCATTGCTTCTTCATAGTTCGAAGGTTCATTGTTGTCTAACAACATGATTTCCAGGACAGGGTTGCCGTACCACTCTGGTGCGGAACGTGTCCTTGTGGACCTACGAAGTTCAGCAGTAACTTGATCCGAAGTACCTTGATCATTATCATGGTTTTCCTCTTCAGTTGGTGTGGGCATCACAGGAATGGTTTCCTGTGCTGTGTCACCATCCCGCTCAAGAGGTAGTACTTCATCGAGTTCTACTTTCCTCCCACTTACTTCTTTCGAGAGAAACTCTTTTTCCAGAAAGCATCCGTTCTTGGCAACAAAGATCTTGCCTTCGGATCTTAAGTAGAAGGTATACCCTATAGTTTCCTTAGGGTATCCTATGAATACGCATTTTTCCGACTTGGGTTCGAGCTTTTCAGGTTGAAGTTTCTTGACATAAGCTTCGCATCCCCAAACTTTTAGAAACGACAGCTTAGGTTTCTTCCCAAACCATAATTCATACGGTGTCGTCTCAACGGATTTAGACGGTGCCCTATTTAAAGTGAACGTAGCTGTCTCTAGAGCGTATCCCCAAAATGATAGCGGTAAATCGGTAAGAGACATCATAGACCGCACCATATCCAATAGAGTGCGATTACGACGTTCGGACACACCGTTTCGCTGAGGTGTTCCAGGCGGCGTGAGCTGTGAAACAATTCCACATTTCTTTAAGTGTGTACCAAATTCGTGACTTAAGTATTCTCCTCCACGATGTGATCGTAAGAATTTTATCTTTCGGTCACGTTGATTCTCCACCTCATTCTGAAATTCCTTGAACTTTTCAAAGGTCTCAGACTTATGTTTCATTAAGTAGACATACCCATATCTACTCAAGTCATCTGTGAGGGTGAGAACATAACGATATCCTCCGCGAGCCTCAACGCTCATTGGACCGCACACATCGGTATGTATGATTTCCAACAAGTTGGTTGCTCGCTCCATTGTTCCGGAGAACGGAGTCTTGGTCATTTTGCCCAAGAGGCATGGTTCGCACGTGTCAAACGATTCATAATCAAGAGACTCTAAAAGTCCATCGGCATGGAGCTTCTTCATGCGCTTGACACCAATGTGACCAAGGCGGCAGTGCCACAAGTATGTGGGACTATCGTTATCAACTTTAAATCTTTTGGCATCTACACTATGAACATGTGTAATATTACGCTCGAGATTCATTAAGAATAAACCATTGACCATCGAAGCATGACCATAAAACATATCTCTCATATAAATCGAACAACCATTATTCTCAGACTTAAATGAGTAGCCATCTCGTATTAAACGAGATCCAGATACAATGTTCATGCTCAAACTTGGCACTAAATAACAATTATTGAGGTTCAAAACTAATCCCGTAGGTAAATGTAGAGGCAGCGTGCCGACGGCGATCACATCGACTTTGGAACCATTCCCGACGCGCATCGTCACCTCGTCCTTTGCCAGTCTCCGTTTATTCCGCAGCTCCTGCTGTGAGTTACAAATATGAGCAACCGCACCGGTATCAAATACCCAGGAGTTACTACGATTACTGGTAAGGTACACATCAATCACATGTATATCAAATATACCTTTGGTGTTGCCGGCCTTCTTATCCGCTAAGTATTTGGGGCAGTTCCGCTTCCAGTGACCCTTCCCCTTGCAATAAAAGCACTCAGTCTCAGGCTTGGGTCCATTCTTCGACTTCTTCCCGGTAACTGGCTTACCAGGCGCGGCAACATCTTTGCCGTCCTTCTTGAAGTTCTTCTTACCCTTGCCCTTCTTGAACTTAGTGGTCTTATTGACCATCAACACTTGATGTTCTTTCTTGATTTCAGCCTCTGCTGACTTCAGCATCGAGTACAATTCAGGAATGGTCTTTTCCATTCCTTGCATGTTGTAGTTCATCACAAAGCTCTTGTAGCTTGGTGGGAGCGACTGGAGGATTCTGTCAATGACCACCTCATCTGGGAGGTTAATGTTTAGCTGGGTCATACGGTTGTGCAACCCAGACATCTTCAGGATGTGCTCACTGACAGAACTGTTTTCCTCCATCTTACAACTATAGAACTTGTTGGAGACATCATATCTCTCGACCCGGGCATGAGCTTGGAAAACTAGTTTCAGCTCTTCGAACATCTCATATGCTCCGTGATGCTCATATGCTCCCTACAACCCTAGCGTAACCGAACCTTAAGTGTGTAGACCCTACGGGTTCGGGAGACAAGCAGACATGACCGAGACGCTCTCAGTCAATAACCATCAGCGGGACCTGGATACCCATGATGGCTCCCACATGCTCCTCGATGTTGTCATCGGATGAACCACTATGTCGAGGATTCGATCAAACCCTGTATGCAATTCCCTTTGTCAATCGGTACGTTACTTGCCCGAGACTCGATCGTCGGTATCCCAATACCTTGTTCAGTCTCGTTACCGGCAAGTCACTTTACTCGTACCGTAATGCATGATCCCGTGTCCAACTCCTTGGTCACTTTGAGCTCAATATGATGATGCATTACCGAGTGGGCCCAGAGATACCTCTCCGTCATACGGAGTGACAAATCCCAGTCTCGATCCGTGTCAACCCAACAGCTACTTTCGGAGATACCTGTAATGCACCTTTGTAGTCACCCAGTTACGTTGTGACGTTTGATGCACCCAAGGCACTCTTACGGTAGCCGGGAGTTACATGATCTCATGGTTGTAGGAAGAGATACTTGACACTTGCAAAGCTCTAGCAAAACGAACTACACGATCTTTTATGCTATGCTTAGGATTGGGTCTTGTCCATCACATCATTCTCCTAATGATGTGATCCCGTTATCAACAACATCCAATGTCCATAGTCAGGAAACCATGACTATCTGTTGATCACAACGAGCTGGTCAACTAGAGGCTTACCAGGGACATAGTGTGGTCTAAGTATTCACACGTGTATTACGATTTCCGGATAATACAGTTATAGCATGAATAAAAGACAATTATCATGAACATTGAAATATAATAATACTTTTATTATTGCCTCTAGGGCATATTTCCAACATAAACCCCCAGGCCACCCATGCAAACGATTCCCACTCCATTAGAACTAGCCACTCCCCTACAGCAGGAAGAGAGCTAGCCTTGCATCCTTTTGCCTCTAGCATATATCTCAAGGAGCACCACTGTATCACTTGTGCCTTAGTGATCATGCGGAGACTTCGCAGAGCAGGACTAGGGGTGTTATCTCCTCGGAGAGCCTCGAACCTGGGTAAAGTACGCCGGCGTTCGTGTCTAAGCCTTATCCCGCTTCCAGGCACCAGCGATGTTCTACTCGCTCCCACCATGATAAGCCATCCATTGGCATATGTCGCACCCAACCCCCGACATTTGGCGCCCACCATGGGGCAAGGTGCACCGTCTCCCGGATATCTGCTCTGGACGGGAACACTGTTCCGTCCTGGCGAGCGAAGCCAGCACAGCACGCCCGATGGCGTCAGCCCTGACGCGCTGCACGGCACGGAGATCGCCTGTGCGGCGAGCTGCCTCGCTGACCTCGTCGGCGAGATCGACCTCTCCGATTTACCAGCCTCCTACACGGGCACTAGCTGCCCTGAGAGCCGCCTCGTCAGCCTCCTTGACCAGCTCCATGTCACCAACGAGCCTACTGTGGACCTGGATTCCGTCGGCTCGACCGATCTGATGATCGTCGACTCCGACACGGCGTCGCTCTACGCGTTCCCCACCAATGTGGTGGTCTATGACGAGCCGCCTCCTTGCGAGTACAGTGTGCGGGAGCACCGTCACGAGGTGCTCGTCATCAACAATGAGGAGCACTCGGACGGGCGTGCTCAAGATCCCCTCGACGCCACTCTGCGCGACCTCACGGCGCCCATCCCCGAGGGCGCGAACGCTGAGGCGCTGGAGGCACGCCGCCTCCAGCTTCTCGAGAGTGCTGGCCGCCTGGCCAGCATCCGCCGGCTTTCGGACGCTTACCGGCGCAAGATGGACCGGGCCGTAGGTGGCACGCCGGCTCCTGGGGGGCCTAGCCGCCTCGGCGCAGTTCAGCAGCGTGGCGCGACCATCGCCAGCATGTTCGGGGCAGAGCGCCCCGTCTATGCCACGCCTGCGGAGAACATCCGGGCCTCCCAGGCGATAACGGACGATCTGGACAAATATGACGGTGACGAGCGCCGCCACATGACGAAGTGAGTCCAGCAGCTCCTAGACGCGGCTGCCGCGCAGCACGAGGCCGCCTGCCATGCCGAAGTCCCAGCTGGACGAAACAACGAGCCGCCCCCACGCCGAGATCATGGGGCAACCTCCCAGACGTTGGCTGGTGGCGCTCGCGAAGGAAAGGGCAATGAGCCGGCTGCCTGCTGCAGTCGGACGCGCCTCTCCATCGAGCGGGAGGAGGACGGCCGCCCTCGTGCAGTAGAGCGGCGAGGTGACCTGCCGCCTCCCCCGCCTCGTGGAGTGAGGTACCCCACTCTGCCCCCTGTCACACATCCGACACTCGGCGACCGCCTTGGCCACCGAGAGGGAGTCGGAGAGAACGATGCTCGCCATCGGATCGATCGTCTCAACCGATCTCTGGCACTTGAGGAAGAAGATGCGCTGGGCCCGCCCTTTTTTAGCCCCTGAATCCGAGATGAGCCCTTCCCCAAAGGGTTCAACCTCCCGCGAGACACGCCCAAGTACACCGGTTGCATGAAGCCGGAGGACTGGCTAGTCGACTACTCCATGACCATCAGTATAGCAAACGGCAACAAGCGCGTTGCCGTGAAGTACGTCCTGCTCATGCTTCAAGGCACTGCCCGGACGTGGCTCCACAGCTTGAAGCCCCGCAGCATCAACAGCTGGGTTGATTTCACCGAGGCCTTCATCCGCAACTTCACCAACACCTACAAGCGGGCTCCCAAGCCCCGACAGCTCTCCTTGTGCGTCCAAGGGCCCACGGAGTCAACTCGCGACTACCTCACACGCTGGACCGAGCTGCACAATTCCTGCGAAGGTGTGCACGAGGTGCAGGCAATCGAGTACTTCACTGTCGGGTGCCGAGAGGGCACCCTCCTCAAGCACCGGCTCCTCTGTGACGAGCCCGAAACCCTTGATGAGCTGCTGGTCATCGCCGACAAGCACGCCACGGCCGACTCCTCCATGAAGGCAGAAATTCTAGTTGATGCATCCGGCAAGGTGGCACCTCAGGCCCCTCGGACTCTGGCTGGTGACACCAGTCGGCGATAGCAACCAGGTGATAACAAGCGGAAGGCCACCCAGCCGGCTTCCACCAGCCGGCAGGTGGCAACGGTCGAGGATCAGCAGCCAGAAGGGCAGCCGGCCCCCAAGCGACAGAAGGGCGGCAAGTCCAATTGGTTGCCTGCCTTCTCTTACGAGCAAACCTTGGATGCACCCTGCAAGTTCCATAGTAGTGCGAAGACATCCAACCACACCACTCGAAAGTGTCACTGGCTTACCAGAATCGCCAAGGGAGATGGACTCCTGCCTCCTCCGCCTGCCGGACCGCCGCCTCCTCAGCCCCAGCAACCGGTGGCCCGACCAGTCGGTGCCATACAAGACGAGTACCCAGAGGAACATGGAGCATATGTTGTGTTCACCAACGTGGCCGACGACAGACGCAGCAGACGGCAACAACAACAAGAAGTGCAAGCAGTGGCCTCCAACACTCCAGAGTTCATGCATTGGTCCGAGAAGCCTATCAGTTGGAGCAGGGCCGACAACCCGGAAGTGATGCCTTCCCCTGGTTCATATGCCCTGGTCCTAGAAGCAACCCTTGCAACGGAGACGCGGGCCGCCCGTTTCTCCAGGGTCTTGATAGATGGCGGCAGCAGCATCAATATCCTTTACCGTGACACAATGGAGAAGTTGGGAATCAAGCAGAAGCAGCTCGTCCCCAGTCGGACTGTATTCCATGGCATAGTCCCTGGCCTTTTCTGCTCACCAATCGGCAAGACCCAGATTGATGTCCTCTTCAGAGACAAGAATCACTTCCGTCGAGAGCCAGTTTGGTTTGAAGTGGTGGACCTTGAGAGCCCCTACCATGCACTGCTTGGCCGGCCTGCTCTGGCCAAGTTCATGGCAGTCCCCCACTACGCCTACCTCAAGATGAAGATGCCAAGTACCAAGGGGATCCTGACAGTAGTCAGAGACTACAATAAGTCGGTCGCTTGTGCTGCAGATAGCAGCCAGCTAGCCGACTCCCTTGTGATCGCAGCCGAGAAGCGGCTCCTTGACCGGGCGGTGGCGTTGGCAGGCAAGAAGCCGGAAATGTCACCCACTCCCCAGGAGTCCGAGGTTGAGGGCTCGTTCAAACCGGCCAAGGAAACAAAGAAAATACCCTTGGACCCGGAGCACCCGGAGAGGCACGCTGTCGTAGGCACAGGCCTTGAAAGCAAATAGGAAAGCGAGCTCGTCAATTTCCTCCGTGATAATCGGGACATCTTTGCATGGTCTCCTAAAGACATGCTGGGTGTTCCGACGGATTTCGCCGAGCACAAGCTACATGTCCGACCTGACGTCAAGCCGGTCAGGCAGCCCTTGCGCCGCCTGTCGGAAGAGAAGAGAAGAGTTGTCGGAGAAGAGATAGCCCGGCTTCTAGCAGCCGGATTCATCATGGAAGTGTTCTTTCTAGAATGGCTGGGCAACCCAGTCCTAGTGTTGAAGAAAAACAAGCAGTGGCGCATGTGCATTGACTACACTAGCCTCAACAAAGCCTGCCCCAAAGAACCCTTCGCTCTGCCAAGGATTGAACAAGTGATAGACTCCACAGCCGGATGCGACCTATTGAGTTTTTTTGGATGCATACTCCAGGTATCACCAGATAAAGCTGAACCCGGCCGACAGGCTGAAGACCGCCTTCATCACGCCGTTTGGAGCCTTCTGCTACCTGACCATGACATTCGGCTTGAGAAACGCCGGCGCCACGTTTCAGCATTGCATGCAGAAGTGTCTCCTCAAGCAACTCGACAGAAATGTCCATGTATATGTGGATGATGTGGTGGTGAAGACAGATAAGCGTGGCACTCTACTAGAAGACCTCAAGGAGACTTTTGAGAATATGCGCCGATTCCAGATCAAGCTCAACCCAGAGAAATGTGTCTTTGGAGTTCTGGCTGGCTAGCTTCTCTTCTTTCTTGTCTCAGAGCGCGGCATAGAGTGCAACCCCATGAAGATCAAGGCAATTGAGATGACGAAAGTACACACCCGACTGCTGGACGTGTAGAAATTCACCGGCTGCCTAGTGTTAGTCAGCCGTTTCATCAGTCGGCGAGTAAATTGCTCAAAGCCACCACATTTGTGGCGAGGATACTCCAAAACTACCGTTTTTGCCGAAAATCACAAAAAACCACCAACTCTGCAGCAAGTGAGTAACAGATTGCACTAAACGAGTTGTGAGTCGCGACTAATCGGAAAATGATAGCGCTGGCCCACCTGTCGGGTCTACGTGGACAAATCTACCTGAACAATACGCTGACGTGGACAAGGGTCCCACATGTCATTCCCACACATCTTTCTTCCTGCTTACAAATCTTTTCCCCTCTCTCTCCCCCCGTTGACTCTGGCCCTGCCCCGGCGGCGACGACCCCGACTACACCACGCCTCCTCTGCCTCTTCTCCCACGCGCGGCGGTGCTGCAGTCGCAGGCGGGGCGACGACGTTGCAGGCACAAGCGCGAGGGCGCGGACGAGATGCGGCAGCGCTGCAGGCGCGGACGCGGGGCGGTGGCGCGCCGGCGACGCCCTACGAGCTTCCCTCGTCACTAGCCGCCGGATCTAGGCACCGGCCACCGGATCCACCCCGCAAGGCGTCGTGGTCCGCTGCCTCCTCCCCAGCAGCCTACAGCAGCGATGCGGGCACGCAGGGCCTCGTCCTCGCCGGAGTAGGCTTGGACGCAGGCTCCGCCTCGCCGGAGCGGGCACGCAGGGCCTCGGCTTCGCCGGAGTAGGCTGGGACGCGGGCACGCGCGGGCTCCGCCTCGCCAGAGCGGGCACGCGGGGCCTCGGTCTCACCGGAGCGGGCAGGCGCGGGGCCTTGGTATCGCCGGAGTGGGCAGGGGTACGGGCACACGGGGCCGGAGCGGGCACGGGGCGCCTCGATCTCGCCGGAGGGGTTCGACCTCGCTGGAGTGGGCAGGGGCGCGGACACGCCGGAGTTCGGCCTCGCCGGAGCGGGCAAGGGCGCACCGGGGTGGGGGGTGGTGCTCGCCGTTGTCGTTCATCCATGTCTGCAGCTCCTGTGAAAAGGAAGGAGAGGAGGGAAGAGAAGGAAAGGAGAGAGGAGACAAGATGTGTGGCCGCCGGCGAGCCTCCTGGTGGTTCCTCCCTTTCCCCCCTGAAGACCGCCTCCAGTCAATGGGCTCGTGTGCTCATCGTGGACCTCGATGATGTGGCTGACAGGTGGGCCCCCTCTCCGCCTCAGCAGGTCAAACAACGACTAGGTTTAGTCTTCGCCACATCAGCCCAGCCAGACCGGTCCCACCCGTCAGCTTTGCTGTTAGACGCAGCTCAATTTCGAATCAGTGCAATCTGTTACTCACTTGCCGCAGAGTTGGTGGTTTTTTGTGATTTTCGGCAAAAACGGTAGTTTTGGAGTATCCTCGCCACAAATGTGGTGGCTTTGAGCAATTTACTCTCAGTCGGCTGGGCGAGAAGGCTCTTCCCCTGTATCAACTAATGAAGAATACCACTTTTTCGAGTGGAACGACAAGGCGGACGAAGTGTTTCTCCAACTCAAGAAGATGTTGGCAACCCCACCTATCCTGGCGGCTCCGACTGAGAAGGAGCCCACGCTCCTCTACATTGCAGCCACCAGTCGGGTTGTCAGCGTAGTCATGGTAGTAGAGCGCAAGGAGGAGGACAGAGCATTGTCGGTCCAGTGACCGGTGTATTACTTGAGTGAAGTATTGTCCGCCTCCAAGCAAAACTATCCCCATTACCAGAAAATGTGTGATGGCGTGCATTTTGCCGCCAAGAAGCTGAAGCCCTATTTTCAAGAGCACCCAATAATCGTCGTCTGCACAGCTCCACTTGCTGAGATCATTGGGAGCCGAGACGCCTCTGGCCGAGTGGCCAAGTGGGCTATTGATCTGGCCCCTTACACCATCTACTACCAGCCTCGCACCGCCATCAAATCACAAGTGCTGGCCGACTTCCTTGTTGATTGGGCCGAGACCCAATATTTGCCGCCTGCACTAGACTCCACTCTTTGGCGGATGCATTTTGATGGTTCAAAAATGCGCACTGGTCCGGGAGCCGGCGTCGTCCTCACCTTTCCCAAGGGTAACAAGCTCAAATACGTGTTGCAAGTCCACTTTGCCGCCTCCAACAACGTAGCAGAATATGAGGCACTCATACACAACCTTCGGCTTGCCAAGGAACTCGGCATTCGCCGGATCCTGTGCTATGGTGACTCCGACTTGGTGGTCCAGCAGTCGTCAGGCGACTGGTACGCCAAGGATGCAAACATGGCAAGTTACCGTTTCCTCGTGCAGCAACTCAGCGGATACTTTGATGGGTGCGAGTTCCTTCACGTGCCAAGAAATGACAACGAGCAAGAAGATGCCTTGGCATGGATTGGCTCCACCCGACAAGCAATACCGGCTGGCGTCGCCCTATGCCGCCTTCTGAAGCCGTCTGTCAAGCCGTCTCCTGATTCAGACTCCATCTTTGTGCCCCCCCTGAAGCAGTCGGATCTAACTTAACGATCCCAGAGGCCGGCATGGGGATTTCGATAGGCGACCCGGGGAATGCTACAGCCGCGCCTGGCCCGGGGACTTCAGAACCCGGCCCGGGGACTTCAGCAGTCGGCCCAGGGACTTCTTCAACACAGCAGGCGGAAGCAGCTGCCAACCCGCCGCCTCCCGGCCCAGCCGCCCTCATACAAGTTAGAGTAGTCGCAGTCGAAGAAATTGTGGCGCCCTCATGGGCTCAGCCAATCCTCAAGTTCTTGGTGAATAAAGAGCTGCCAACCGATGAAACCTCAGCCCGACAAGTGCAGAGGCGAGCTGCAGCTTACACCATAGTCAATAGAGAGCTGGTGTGACGAAGCGTCATAGGGGTTTATCAGTGTTGCGTGGAGTCGGACCAAGGCCAAGCAATACTCAGGGATATCCACCAGGGTGAGTGCGGCCACCACGCAGCTTCAAGGTCACTTGTGGCCAAGGCTTTCCGCAATGGGTTCTTCTAGCCGACTGCCCTGGAGGAGGCCAAAGAGCTAGTTCAGAAGTGTCAAGGGTGTCAGAGGTTCCGCTCCAAGCCACACCTACCAGCCTCTGCACTCAAGACCATTCCCATAGCCTGTCCCTTTGCTGTTTGGGGTCTGGATATGGTAGGACCATTCAAGACGGCCCGCGGTGGCATGACTCACTTGCTTGTTGTTGTGGACAAGTTCACCAAGTGGATAGAGGCAAAACCAATCAAGAAGCTGAATGGGCCGACTGCCGTGACCTTCACCGCCGACATCACCACGCGATACGGCATCCCACACAGCATCATCACCAACAACGGCACCAACTTCGCCAAAGGAGCCTTGGCTCGTTTCTGTGCAACACAGGGCATCCGCCTGGACTTAGCGTCCGTTGCCCACCCACAGTCAAATGGCCAGGTGGAGCATGCAAATGGCCTCATTTTGTCCGGCCTCAAGCCCCGGCTGGTCGAGCCTCTGGAGCGTTCGGCTGGCTGCTGGCTCGACGAGCTGCCGGCCATTCTCTGGAGCCTGCGCACAACTCCGAACAAGTCAACGGGCTTCACGCCCTTCTTCCTCGTCTATGGTGCCGAAGCCGTCATCCCGACAGATATTGAGTTCGACTCCCCAAGAGTCACCATGTACACCGAGGCGGACGCCAAGGAGGCGCGAGAAGACAGCATCGACTTGCTGGAGGAAGGCCGACTGTTGGCACTCAGCCGGTCGGCCATCTACCAGCAGATTCTGCGCCGATACTACAATCGCAAGGTGAAGCCAAGAACCTTCCTGGAGGGAGACCTTGTGCTCCGGCTGATCCAGCGAACAGTCGGACAGCACAAGCTCTCGGCACCTTGGGAAGGCCCTTTCATCATCAGTAAGGTGTTGGGCAACGATGCCTACTATTTGATTGATGCCCAGAAGCCTAGAGCATGAAAAAGAGATGATGCGGGCAAAAAGACGGAGAGGCCATGGAATGCAAACCTCCTCCGAAGGTTTTACAGTTGAAAGCAGTATGTATCACACTACCTTTTGTACTATGTATAAAGACTCCGGGTCCCCCGAGAAGAGCTCGGGGACTGCCCTCTTTTATCTATATGATAAGTGTCATGCCTATGAGAATGTATAGTTTTTCCGCCTGGCACCGGGTTCGACCTGTCGGCCTGGAGCCTCGCCATCTTCTACAATATGCCGCCTCCCGCAGCCGGACAAGTGGTGTGCCGGCACCAAAAACTTCCTTTGTCAGAAGCCACAGCTCGCAGAGCGACTGCATGGCAGGCAAAGGTTGCAAAGCAGTGCCCCACATGAAAGAATGACTAAGGAAGGAAACGCATATAGTAGAGGGCGGCATCGCACCTAGCCGTCTGGCTGCTTGGCAGCAAGACGGCCAGCCTCCGCTTTATTACCAAAAACTCCAAATGGCTAAGTCCTAGCCCCCCTCACAAACGACTAGAGTGCTCAAATCAGCCACGGTCTGCAGAGCGGCCGCCCGGCTGGTGAGAGCATAGCCAAGGGTTGGCAGCAAAGGAAAAAACCAAGGAGAAAAAGGGAAAAAAGGCTGGAGGTCGGCACAGCAAGCATAAGCAATGATAATTATTTACATGGATAAAGGCCTCTGGCCAGCATTCAAACAGAGTTTTGATATACACCCCATGGGTGGAGTTGCGCGAATTTAACAAAATGTTCAGAGCAGCAAGTAGAAAGCAGACAAAACCCTAAGGAGCAGCAGAAGACTCCGGCTGGGCGGTGCTGGTTGGCGCAACAAAAGACTCCGGCTGGGCGGTGCCGGTTGGCACAACGGAAACTCCGGCTGGGCGGTGCCGGCTGGCGCGACGGAAGGATCCGTCTGGACGTTGCCGAATGGTGTGGCCAAGGACTCCGGCTGGACGCTGGAGTCAGCTGCACCACCTAGCCCAGCAGGCGGCTCCATCCGAACGGAGGAATCACCAGCAGCAGGCGGGGCGTTGGAGTGCTGGAGGGCGGAGTCGATGGCGTCCGTCGGAGGAACGGGCGGCGGGGCAGCCCCCACTTGGACGCCTCCAGTAGTGGGCGGCACCTCGGTGCATGGCTCGTTGCTTGAGGCCCGGTCAGGTTGGGGCTGACCGTCCGCCCCGACCTCCGGCAGGTCGACGCCGCTCTCCTCGTCTTCCTCCTCCTCCTCCTCTCCTTCCTCCTCCCCGTCTTCCCCTTCATCGCCGGAGTCGATGACTTTAGCTGAATCTTCGCTGTCCTCCGGGTTTAATCCGAGCCACTCTTGCGGAGCTTCGCCGCCTTCCTCGACCATGTCCGGGACAAAGACACTGGTGTCGGTGAAGTCGGTGATCACCGCTGCCCTGTTAACGAGCTCAGCTTCCGCCGCCGCCAGCTCCTCCCGCGCCTCTAGCCGGAACTTGGCCAATTCCAGGGCCCGACGCGCCCCTGCCTGGGCTGCTGAGCCTTTCCACGCTTCCAGGCGGCCGGCCGCCACCTCCAGCCAGTCGGCAGTCCGACTTGGTGTGCGCGGAGCCGGCAAGCCTAGCCAAAGGGCGGAGACCACCTCGGCTCCGATGCGCTGGAGGCGGCGTAGCACGCGGTGAGCAGGCTGAAGCCGGGCCTGATTGCTGAGGACCTATTCGCCAAGAGTCCGGGGAGCATCAGCGGCGATCTGCGCACCCTCCGCCCTTCACTCCTCGCGCTGGGCCTCGATCATTTGGATCGCGGCTATAGAATGGCTCGGGAAGAAGTCTGTCCGGGCGGAAGAAGAAAAAACCAAGGCTATAAGAAAGGGCCGACAGTTCAAAACAAGAAACCAAGAGAGTGAGGCTTACCATCGACCAAGTCTTCAATCCTACTAAAGCAGGCCGTCATCTGGGCCTCGTTGTCGGCCCAGGCAAAGTGCTCGATCTCAAACTCGGCGAGGAGGCTGGTCTCTGTCGTTTTCACCTTTAGCTAGTCCTCCTTGAGGGTTTCCGCCTACTCGGGAAGTTGGGCGACCAGACGCTCCCGCTCCTCCACCAGCTTGCTGCACTCCGCCTCCTTGCCACGTAGGGCGGTGTTGGCTTCACCCAGCTGCTGCTGCAGGGTGGCATTGGCCTCTGAAGAAAGAAAGAGAAGAAGAAGGCATCAGTCAAGCGGACAAGACAAAGGAAAGAAACAACCAAGGAGATTCGGCCCGACTGCTCAGCAGTTGGCCCGAACCTCGGGGACTACAGCCCGCGGG
>NC_057798.1:689068341-689070973 GCF_018294505.1 Triticum aestivum | reverse complement strand
GAAAAGAAGTAGTTGACAAGGGAAAAAAGACAACTGAGGAGATTCGGCCCGACTGCTCGACAGTCGGCCCGAACCTCGGGGACTACAGCCCGCGGGTGCGCCAGCGCGCCCCCGCGAAGAAAGAAGATAGAAACTTACGCCGGCTCTTGGCCAGATGGGCCGTCTGCGCCTCCAGCTCCCGAACCTTGGAGTTGTAGGCGGTCGCGCGGAGATTGTGATAGTCTTGTAGAAGAGACCTCGGATGAAGTCAGGAGTCGACAGTTGCAAGATAAAGTTCTGACCCGCCTGCTCAGCAGCCGGCCCGGAACTTGGGGACTACACCCAGTGGGTGCGCTTGCGCGCCCCCACGAGAGAAGCAAAGAGGATCATTCGAAGAAGAAAGCCAAGGACAACTTACGCGGATGGCAGTGCGCGACTCCAAATAGGCCTCATTGCAGCGGTTGAGGGCCTCCGCATCTGCCCGGAGCTTGGCCTGGACGTCAAGAGACGCCTAGTTCAGGGCACCAGTCCCGCCCCCATGTATCCAACCCACGGGTGCAGCACTGGTCGCCTCGGTATTAAGGGCCGACGAGCTTGCGGCGCCGACCTCCAGCGGCCGTGGTGCTGAGGCTGCCTTCTCCAGACGACGGCGCGTGGGTAGGCCGACCGTAGGGATCAGGTCCATCACCACCGTATTTACGACCGGCGGCACCGGCGGCGCCACCGGCTGCCCGTCCCGCGGCTCGCTGGCTGGCGGAGGCGGCGGGGGCGGGGGCGGCGGCACGAAGACGTCCGGCATGGTTACGTCGCCGCCCTCCCGCTCTCGGATCGGGTAGTCGCCGCCGGCTCCTCCGGCCGTCGCCTCGAATTCAGGTGGAGGCGGCGCAGTGTTCAGGCGCGCCACAAGCAGCGGCTCTTGGCGCCGTACGGCCTCCGCGAGCCGCTCCTTCTCTGCGGCCTGGGCTTCCGCCTGCTCCTTGGTCAGGTGGTCGGCCTCTTCCTTGCGCGCCTCCCACGCATTCCGCTCTGTTGCCTCCCGGAGGTCGGTGGCCGGGTCGATCCGCCGGCTGGTCGAGGAGGTCGTTGCCGACCTGGGGACCGAGGCGGCGCTCGACTTCTTGAGGGATAGCGGGGCCCTGAAACGAGAAGACAAGTTGGAAGGCTCTCGCGCTAAATTGACGAAAAGACAAGGAGTGAGGGAAGGATACTTACGCCGACACCATAACAGGCGCCTTCGGCTGCCTCTGATATTGGGCCTCCTTGGCCATGACTTCTTTCCGCCTAGTTGCCGCGGATGGATTCTTGGGCTTCTACGGGACGCTGCCGAACAGGGTCGCACCCTATTTCCGCTTGCGCTTGCCACCACCGGCAGGCGGTCCAGAAGAGGGGCCGACGCCGGTGGTGGCGGAGCTCCGAGTAGGGCGCGATTCATCTTCATCTTCGTCGTGGTCAGGCCAAGTCTCCACGCCGCCGCCTTCCTCGGAGCCGCCTGCTCCACAACCGCCGTCTGCTCTGCCACCATCGCCTGTCGCGTCGTCGGTCAGGGCGGCCGCCCCCAAGTCAGGGTCGTCCAAATCACTCTCCGCCCTGTCCGGCTGGAGGGCATCACCCGGCCCCAGGAGGGCAGCCGTTGCCTCAAACATGTAAATCTACAACCAAGAAAGGGCTGCATCATGAAGAGAAACGAAGCTGAAGGAAACAGTTCAAAGGACAAAATGAAGAAACTCATAGCGGGCGGCGGATTGTGGCGAGAGTACGGCCGCTTCCCGTACCGCCACTCCTTCTTCGACATTTTGAGGTCGGAGATCTCGTTTACCATCCGCGCAAGTTCAGCGGGCAGCATGCCTTTCGTGCACAGCCGTCACCGACCGCGGTGTCCGCCCATCCGGAAGATCGGATGAGGGCGGCTCTGGAGCGGGAGGAACCGACGCTCGATGAAGGCGACGAGGAGGTCGGAAGCCACGAGGCCCTCCGACTCCTGGAGCACTCGGAGTCGGCCGATGGCGGCCGCCTCGTCCGCCGACACCGGCTTCGGTTTGTACCCCCAGGTGGGCCGAGCCCCGGTGGGGTGGCCGGCCTCGTAGGCCGGCAGGTTGTGGAAGTCGGCAGCCGGGTCCACGTTCTCGACGTAGAACACTACAAAAAAAGATACATCTATGACATTTTGGGCCGAACGAAAACTTTTTCTGTCATACATATGACACTTCTATGATGATAATTGTGACAAAACCCGATATCATCATAGATGTGGTGGGCTCCTACTTCTATGACAAAAAAATCATGACAGAAAATTGGCTTTTCTTCTTGGGCGGCCCGGAGACGCAGCTACATGACATTCTTTGGGCCGTCCATGACAGAAAAAACCGTGGTAGAAGCGAGGGGGATGAAAATTTCGGGGAGTTGCCGGTTACGGTGGGAGAGAGATGCACGTTTCTCTTGTACATACGCGCGTGTGTGCGAGGCGTTGTCTCTAACTGAAGCCGAGCGAGGCGTTGGGCTGTAACTGAACCCGAGCGATTGCACTGCAGGCTACGCGTTACTGAACCCGAGCGATCGATCGATGGCTGTTAACTGAACCCGATGGAGCGATTCCTTCGCTACTGCTGCTAATTGAAGCCGATCGATGCTGCCTTTGGGATGAACTGTGAGCGTT
>NC_057798.1:689053532-689067773 GCF_018294505.1 Triticum aestivum | reverse complement strand
CACCCCTCCTGATCGACAGGACCCCCGTTTCGACCATTGGATGTCCGTTTCATCTGTTTTGCGGTACGCCGGACCCCTCCCGATCAACAGGACCCCCGTTTCGACCGTAGGAGGTCCATTTCCTCCGTTTTGCGGTACGCCAGGCCCCTTGTCGGTGTCAAAACCGGCAGATCTCGTGTAGGGGGTCCCAAGCAGTGCGTCTTAGGATCAATGGTAACAGGAGGCAAGGGACACAATGTTTACCCAGGTTCGGGCCCTCTCGGTGGAGGTAAAACCCTACTCCTGCTTGATTAATATTGACGATATGGGTAGTACAAGAGTTGATCTACCACGAGATCAGAGAGGCTAAACCCTAGAAGCTAGCCTATGGTATGATTGTTGTTGTATATGCCTATCGACTAGCCTGGCCCTGGTTTATATAATGCACTAGAGGCCTAGGATAACAAGAGTCCTAGCCGAATACGCCGGTGGGGGAGGAGTCCTTGTCTTGATCGCCAAGTCTTGTGGATTCTTCCTTGTATGTGGCAGCTGTCCGGACCGACCCATGAGTATACGGCCATGGGGGTCCTCGGCCCAATTCAACTGATCGGGAGACGACGCGTTGAGTACCCCCTAGTCCAGGACACCGTCAGTAGCCCCCTGAACCGGTCTTCAAGTTAGGGACGCTCCTCGATTCTTCCGAACTGTTCTTCATCTTCGATTGCCGGTCTTGAAAACTGGTTCAACAAATCTTCTCATCTTCGATCTTGAGGATCGCCGAAATGCATTCGACGAGTTTACACATTGGGTATCCGAGGAGCCCCTTTAAGTTTACGACCTTTATCAATGCCTTGTTATTTTTATGCCATGCCTTGGGTTTGAAGTTATTCCCAGGAGGCAGTGTCCTCTTGCGTCCGAGCTCTAACGCCGGACTGCATTTGAGGTATCTTTTGCAGCCGAGCACCAACGCCGGACTGCTTCCCATCTCTATCGTCGGACTATGTATCCGAGCTCCAACGCCGGACGGTATCCGAGCTCCAACGCCGGACTATGTATTCGAGCTCCAACGTCGGACTGTATCCGAGGTGTCGTAAATCACCTTGGTTCAAAGAAGTTTGAAGGAGTTTAGCCGAGCTTAATGCCGGAAATGCCCTCTATGGAGCCAGCCACTAGCGTCCGAGCTTTATGCCAGACTGCTTCCAAGGTGGTGCACCACCCCGAATGTGGGCCGATTTTTGTCAATATTTTTTGACTAGTGCAATTTATTCTCTGCCGAGATACATAGCCAGTAGCCCTCAAGGTGGGTATCGGTCTAAAACCCGAGATGCCCATGAAGGATGACATAAGACCGCTGATCCCCGTAGCTGCTGAGACTCAAGTTGATTTGCAAAATCGTTCTGAGGATCAAGTCCTAGCTCGGCAGAATACTTCGAGACACAAAAAGCGGCGTGCTCAGTCCTCAAGACTCAGGTTGGGTGCGGCCGACCAACCTGAGGATCAAAATCTCCTCGGAAACTGTATTTCACTTAAAATTTTCTACATAGAACAGGCAATGCAGTAGCCCCCGAGACACTGGTCGGGTGGCAACACCAGATCAGGGGATTGATGTGCCCCTTTAATATTTGTAAATAATAAGCCCGAAGCCCAGTAGACCCTGAGCCTTAATGCGGGCACGGGAGGCCGAATTAAGGATCGATATCCATCGTAAAATCACAAATTATGTGTAATGACTCTATGTATCCAAGTACTTTACGTCATTAATGCTCGGATCCGTATTGTACAAAACTTTGTTGACCGACCATCGGCTTCCACCTCCTCGGCCAATAGCCGAGGAGTGTTTGTCCTACTTTATAAAGCCTTTATGAGGGCAAAGATTTACGACAAACAAGGCAATCTGGCCATGTGGTTTTATAAACAAAGGTACGCAGAGAGATATGTTATATTACTGTTTAACAGAAGAAATGTCTTCCAAAGAAAATAGTCCCGCTATCTGTTCCTTTCTTTGGGTTGTCATGCTAAGCATGATCATGAAACCTCAGCTCCAATGTAAGAGCAAAATATCGAGGATTTAGTTTGGGAGGCTAGTTACTAGCCCCCGGTAGTGTTCGGCGACAGTCGATGTCAAGCCGGAAACATTTCGGCCAATGTTATGAATGGCCCGTCATTTAATATAGTCATCGGATCGCTGACCAGTTTACACCTATTGTGATAATCAGTTTTTGGCTTTCTCCACTGAGGTGCTTGATCATGCGAGCTGGAAGCACAACCGCAGTGGTTCTCCCTTTGCACACCAAGCCGAACAAAGCGGAACATAGGAGGCAAGCGCGGGAGCCGGGCAACCCAACTATTGACCGAAGACACAATTCGAAACTGATGCATATATAGCAATATCCGAGAATGTTTTTGCCGAATCTCTAAAGGTGTCCGGTGTTGCACTGCGAGACTTGTGCAGAAAACACACAAATAGTTTAAAAGTGCCATGGGCTCGAAAACCCAAAAAACTTATTCAAAAGGTTAATGTCCGAACTAGATCAAGTGTTCGGTGCCAATCCGAAAATTGGACTTCAGAAAAAAAGGTGCTTCTGCCGTGCTTTAACATGACACATCCTATCTCAAAACTTCGAGCGGGTCAGCCTACGGCTTCAACCTCCTATCCCGAAGGCGGAGTACTTCTTACTAGGCCAGTTTAGCAAACTAAACTCTAGCGGCTTTGGGAGAGAAATTAGGCTCCCCGGCTAGTGACCGCACACTTGTGTCGAAAAAAGGAGTGATAAATAATAATAAAAACTTTGCAACGACTAAGAAGAAAAACACTTATCATAAAATGGCTCATATAAATTTAAGAGCCCCCAAGTGACTTGGGTAAATGAATAATTGCTTGTACCGAAGTACTTATATCTTATCTATGTTCAACCGAACTTTAAACGCGTCTTAACCGACCGTCGGCTTCTCCCTCTTCGGTCAAGGACCGAAAAGTGTTATGTACTCCATCTGTCGAGAATATCGACGGTGTTTCCAATAACCAGGCAATCAGGCCATAAGGCTGTAACAGACAAAGCGCGCTCAGGGAAATTATGCTATATTACTGCGAAGAGTAAGAAGCATCTTTGAAGAAAATAGTAGCCCCACCGATACCTTTCTTCGGTGCACATTGTTATTATGAGACTTGTGCAATAGATTTTTTGTACTCATGAGTTCCGTTGTGTGCCGACCATGATTGAAAACAATAAGAGCGCTAGCTTTGGCTTCACGCAGTCTGAGGTCCGGCTCGGGTGACCCGATCGTGACAATCATAGAGGTGCTCCCTTTACTCCCTAGCCGAACAATCGGGAAGGTAGGGGTAAGAACAGGAGCCAGGCAACCCAGCTTGCAAATCCCTTAAGTCAATATGGTGCATATTGTGGCGTAATACACGAACAAGGAACAAAGCCGTACAAGTATAACCATATGCAAGAGGAAAAAGCTTCATGAAGGAAGCCCCCAAGTAATCGGGTTATTTGAATTTGCGTGTCACAAACAAAGTTTGGACAAGGAAATTTTTACAAGCAACTTTTTTCCAAAAAAGTATAATGCTTGGCTGAGCCGAACACAAGTTAAAAATTTAAAACTTTGAGCATGAAGACAACTTAGCTGGTTAATGTGTTCGATATTGATGACGCGGTCCGAGCTTGATGCGGGACAAGGTTCCATCCCCGAGCCGCTCCCGAGGTGGCGGAGCAAAGAGCTCGGCACTCCGAAGTGGTGACATAGCACGGTCAATGCAGGACGGCAGGGTGATGCCGAAGTCCCCGGCATGGGGTAATGAAATGTTGGCGAAGCCCCCCGTCCAGCCGAGGTGACGCAAAAGGATATAATCCGGCTGGATCATTTTCCTATGCACAAAAAATGGTGCAAACCGGAGATAATAGTAATAATAATAATAAAACAAAAAAATGTTGCATAACAAATAATTTATGCAAAGTGAGTAATAAAACAAATATGGCCTGGCGCCGAAGTGAATGTCGATGTAGGGCAGCAGCGTGATGCGGTAAAGGCATGGCAAGACCTGAATTCACAGGTCGGTTCGAGTTCCGGATGCGGCATTCGCCGGACTATGTACGGAAACTGACCGAACCACCATGCAACCGTCGGTAATGCGGCCACCATTTGATAGACCTGCGTACATATGATGGACAAACCAGAGTAATAACTCATTGGGAAAAATGAACCCTAACAAGCAAAAAATACTAGGATTAGTAGCACCTGGCTTATTTGTTGTAGCAATCCGAAGAAAGGTGA
This sequence comes from Triticum aestivum, assembly GCF_018294505.1. NCBI lineage: Eukaryota > Viridiplantae > Streptophyta > Magnoliopsida > Poales > Poaceae > Triticum > Triticum aestivum. The sequence continues at coordinate 689,063,516 of NC_057798.1, read as the reverse complement.
TTCCCAAAATTGGGACTCGATCCGCACACCTATCGCCTGATGGGCGATAAAGCAGCGGCATGGCGATGCTGGCAAAGGCTGGCTCGCTGAGGGAAAGCCCTCGGTCCAGCTAACGTGATGGAGCTGGTCGGCCAGCGACGCCGAAGTCTCCGGAGTAGGTTGATGAAGAGAGGATGAAGCCCTCGGTCCAGCGATGCAGGTCGTGACGTGGTCGATGCCGGCTTGATGAAGTGACCGTGTGGCGATGCAGGCGTGCCCGCTCCGTGTAATCCGTGGGGCGGCGATGTTGGTGACGATTTATCCTTCGCGATGCCGAACTATTGTTCGGCTGGCCGAGATGATGATCCGAAGAAATTGAGCTCGGCTCAACAAAGCGACGATGCGTCTAACGCAGGTCGGCCGCCGTGGAGTGATGTTGCCGGGCTGGTTTGACACCGGCGCGACGGTGAAGTTCGTATTGCAAGAATACTTTTAATACTACTGGGATGTGTTTGAGAATAAAACACGGCACCATATGAGAAAACTTTCTTGAAAAAGGATGTCCGAGATCCTGTTCATAAAGAAGATGAATTCGGGTCGGATTCGTTCTCGCGCAGAAAACAGATCCAAAAAGTGACGCACTAATCGGAAGTTTCCCGGAGTTTGGACGGTCGGATCGAGCTGAATTTTTGGCAGGTGGTAGATATGGGAATTCCGCAGCAAATCAACGGTTGGATCCTCCAAAGGACATCTGAGCTAGATGCTGGATACCACGCCCTAAACTCGTTCGGATTCTCGTCCAGATTCAGCAGGGCTCCGGTATATCGGAGATTGCCGGAGATTCCTCCATCGGAACTTGACGAAATTTTTGCAGGGTTGTTGTAGACTTAATTCCGCATAATTCCACCGAAGTAATCGTTTAAGAGACACTCGATGAGGCGGTGGCGGTGGATACAAGTTTGCTGTCCAGAAAAACAGCACGGTCGCCTGAGGGCAACGTTGACGTTGAGCCCCCGAGCTCCCTGGATGATTCCTCCATGATCTTGATAGAGATCGGAGTTGGTGTTGATGAAGGCCTTCATCCGAACATGACGATCGGAGGTAGGGCGCAGTCCTCGATCAAGCCAGGGTGACCAGTCGAACTGGTGATGAAGAAGCCGATGTTGCAGTTGACCTGCAGTTGAGCCATTGATCCTTTCGTCGATCACACAGCGGAACTCTCAATGAAAGCACCAATGTCGGTGTCAAAACCGGCGGATCTCGGGTAGGGGGTCCCAAGCAGTGCGTCTTAGGATCAATGGTAACAGGAGGCAAGGGACATAATGTTTACCCAGGTTTGGGCCCTCTCGGTGGAGGTAAAACCCTACTCCTGCATGATTAATATTGATGATATGGGTAGTACAAGAGTTGATCTACCACGAGATCAGAGAGGCTAAACCCTAGAAGCTAGCCTATGGTATGGTTGTTGTTGTATATGTCTATCGACTAGCCTGGCCCCGGTTTATATAATGCACCAGAGGCCTAGGATAACAAGAGTCCTAGCCAAATACGCCGGTGGGGGAGGAGTCCTTGTCTTGATCGCCAAGTCTTGTGGATTCTTCCTTGTATGCGGCAGCTGTCCGGACCGACCATGAGTATACGGCCATGGGGGTCCTCGGCCCAATTCAACTGATCGGGAGACGACGCGTTGAGTACCCCCTAGTCCAGGACACCATCACACCTCCCGATCAACAGGACCCTGTTTCAAACGTGGCCGGTTGAACACAAGGCCGTTTCCTCTATTGTGCGGTACGCCAGGCCTCGTTTCCATCGCCTGTTCCATCCAAGCCCTCCCGATGAACACGACCACGCATTCCGTTCCGACCCAGTCGGTTGGCTCCCCATGAACACGACGACGACGCTGTTTCTCCCTTCCGACCCAGCCATGTACGTATGCGCGAGTAGGCGTTTGAGACCCTGCCCGTATGTACGTATGTGGCCGTATTTTCTTTCTTGCACCGTCGCCGTTGTATGTACGTGTACGTGCGCGCCTCTACTACGACCAGTATGTACGTACACGTTCGCGACCAGAATGACAACGGTACGTATGCTTCGACCAGGTGGGTCCCGACTGTCAGGCACTTCCTTGCCTGCGAAGATGTAGCTGGTGGGTCCCAGCAGTCAGGGGGGCGAATCATTTTTTTTGCCCGGACACACTTCCTTGCATTCGAAGATGTAGCTGGTGGGTCCCAGCAGTCAGGGGGGCAAATCGTTTTTTTTGCCCGGACGCACTTCCTTGCGTGCGAAGGTGTAGCTGGTGGGTCCCAGCAGTTAGGGGGGAAACGTTTTTTTGGCGAAATATGGTGCCCCGTCCGGTGGGTCCCCGCTGTCAGGTGGAGGAATAATTATTTTGCGCATAATAAGGAGGCACTTCTTTGCTGCGATCGTGGACCCAGTTGTCAGCCTCTCCACGTACAGTCCACGTCCGATTGAAGCCGTTCCTTGACCACGTTGACCACGCCGCGCCGAGAGCACCAGGGCGGTGGACGACGGCGAGGCCTAGGAAGGGGACGACGCGGAGCCGGGGAAGACGCGGCAGTGGATCCCCATGCGTAGAGGAGTACGAGGGTTCACTGGTTCGCTGCCGTGTGGGGCTGCCGTCGCCGCAGAATAACAGGGGGTGTGGGTGAGTAGACGGATGGCCTGGCCAGCGGTGGGAGTAGTAGGGGGCGGTGAGGCCTCCGCCGCATCGCAGCCGGCCACGGGAGGCAGGAGCATGAGGCACGACCAGCGCTGGTTTGGGCGGCTGGAGCAAGAAGACCAGAGGTTGAAGAAGCACTACGGCCGTCGGATGGACATCGTACGGTCACTGGAGCTAGAATCGTGCATATTGACTAAATTGACAAAGCCCTCCGTCCCCGTCAACTTAGTAGGCCCACAAGTCAGCCTGCCACTATACTGGGTCCCAGCTAACAGGGGGAGTATTCATTTTTTTGTGCGTAATAAGGAGGCACTTCCTTGTGTGCGAAGATATAGCTGGTGGGTCCGAGCTGTCAGCGGCGGTAACTTTTTTCGCGAAATATTGAGGCCCTTTCGGTGGGTCCCTGATATCAGGTGGACGAATCATTATTTTGCGTGTAAAAAGGAGGCATTTCCTTGCGTGCGGCCGTGGACCCAGCTGTCGCCCTCTCCACGTACAGTCCACTTCAGATGCATGTCGGTCGTTGACCAAGTTGACCAGGCCGCGCTGAGAGCACCAGGGCGGTGGATGACGGCGAGGCCTAGGAAGGGAATGACACGGAGGCAGGGAAGACTCAACAGTTGTTTCCCACACGGAGGGGAGTACGACTGAACGAGGGTTTACTGGTTCGTCTGCTGTCACCGGAGAATAACAGCAGGCGTGGGTGAGTAGAGGGATGGCTAGGACAGCGATGGGAGTACGGTGGGGCGGTGAGGCCTGCGCGGCAGCACAGCCGGCCGCAGGGAGGAGGGAGCAGGCAGTCCCGTCGGCACTTGTTTGAGCGGCTGAAGCAGGAGGAGCAGAGATTGAAGAAGCACGACGGCCGTTGGATGGACATCCAACCGTCACTGCTTGTGCGTCAACCTTTTTTTTAGGAAAGCCTCAAATCTGTGTAAAACAGCATACAACCCATCTGCCATTATTTCTAATAATTTACAGCCCATTTTCTAATTCTTAAGGTTTTTTTGGAGCCCATATTCTTTGTTAGCATTACATCCCATATTGTGGCCACGGTTAAAAAATTATATGAAATTTTCCATATTTTGGTGCGGTCCTAATTGTTTTTAATCCCAAAATTTCGATTGACATTCAAACTGATTTTAAAAATAAATGTATATCAATATAAAATCCAACAAATTCTCCATGCATAAAAATTAATGTAATTTAAAATCTTGAAATGAAAAAAATATATTTGAAACTAATTGCCGGTTTGATGTGTTTTAAAAATGTACAACCCATTTCTCGTTACTGATGGGCCATTTTCTCGGCCAGCCGAATGAAAAGCTCTCCCCGTCTTGAAAGATTTGCAGCCCAACAAGCCTGATAAAGTGAATTAATTGGCAAATCACAAAAAAACTGGGCTGTGACCATGGACCCAGCTGTCAGCCTCTCCACGTACAGTACTCTTCCGATGGAAGTCGTTCCTTGACCATGTTGACCACGCCGCGTGGAGAGCTCCACGGCGGTGGACGGCAACGAGGCCTAGGAAGGGGACGATGCGGAGCCGGGGAACACGCGGTAGTGGAAGCCCGCGCGGAGAGGAGTACGAGGGTTCACTAGTTCGGCTGCGGTGTGAGTCTGCCGTTGCCGCAGGGCCTGGCCAGCGATGGGACTAGTAGGGGGCGGTGAGGCCTCCGCGGCAGCACAACCGGCCACGGGAGGCAGGAGCATGCGGCATGACCGGCGCTGCTTTGGGCGGCTGGACCAAGAAGACCAGAGGTTGAAGAAGCACTACGGCCGTTGGATGGACATCGTACGATCACTGGAGCTAGAATCGTTCATATTGACTAAGTTGACAAAGCCCTTCAGCCCCGTCAACTTAGTAGGCCCACAAGACAGCCTCCCACCAAAGTGTGTCCCAGCTAGCCGGGGGAGTGTTCTTTTTTTCGTGCGTAATAAGGAGGCACTTTCGATGGATCCGAGCTGACAGCGGGGGGAACGTTTTTTTTCGCGAAATACGGTGGCCTGTCTGGTGGGTCCCAGCAGTCAGGGGGAAATGATTTATTTTGCAAAACACTGGTGGCCCGTCCGGTGGGTCCCCACTGTCAGGTGGAGGAATAATTATTTTCCGCATAATAAGGAGGCACTTCCTTGCGGCTGCCGTGGACCCAGCTGTCGGCCTCTCCACGTACGGTACTCTTCCGATGGAAGTCGGTCGTTGACCACATTGACCACACCGCGCCGAGAGCACCACGGTGATGGACGACGGCCAGGCCTAGTAAGGGGTCGACGCGGAGCCGGGCCACGAGAGGCAGGAGGAGGCGGTAGCACAGCCGACCACGGGAGGCAGGAGCAGGTGGCACGACTGGCGCTGCTTTGGGTGGCTGGAGCAAGAAGACCAGAGGTTGAAGAAGCCATATGGCCGTTGGATGGACATCATACGGTCACTGGAGTATTGACTAAGTTGACAAAGCCCTCCGTCCCCGTCAACTTATTAGGCCCACAAGTCAGCCCACCAATATGGTGGGTCCCAGCTAGCGGGGGGGTATTCATTTTTTTGGGCGTAATAAGGAGGCACTTCCTTGTGTGTGAAGAAATAGCTTGTGGGTCCGACCTGTCAGCGGGGGGAAAGTTTTTTTTGCGAAATACAGAGGCCCTTCCTGTGGGTCCTAGCTGTCAGGTGGAGGAATCATTATTTTGCGTGTAATAAGGAGGCATTTCCTTGCGTACGGCCGTGGACCCAACTGTCAGCCTATCCACGTACATTCCACTTCTGATGGATGTCGTTCATTGACCATGTTGACCAGGTCGCGCCGAGAGCACCAGGGCGGTGGACGACGGCGAGGCCTAGGAAGGGAACGACACGGACCGAGAGAATACTCAGCAGTTGTTTCCCACGCGGAGGAGTATGAGGGTTTACTGGTTCGTCTGCCGTCGCCGGAGAATAACAACATGTGTGGGTGAGTAGAGGGATGGCTAGGACAGCGATGGGAGTACGGTCGGGCCATGAGGCCTGCGCGGCAGCATAGCCGGCCGCGGGAGGAGGGAGCAGGCAGTCCCGCCGGCGCTTGTTTGAGCGGCTGGAGCATGAAGAGCAGAGATTGAAGAAGCACGACAGCTGTTGGATGGATATCCAACAGTCACTGCTCTCGTGTGTTGACTAAGTTGACAGGGCGTTGCGTGTGTCTCAACCTTTTTTTTATGAAAGCATACATGTCAACCTGTAGTAGGCGCACAAGTTAGCCTCAAATCTGTGGAAAACATTATACAGCCCATCTGCCATTATTTCTAATAATGTATAGCCCATTTGCTAATTCTTAAGATTTTTTTTTGCAGCCCATCTTCTTTTTGTTAGCATTACACCCCATATTGTGGCCACGGTTAAAAAGTATAAGAAATTTTGCATATTTCGTTGCGGTCTACTGTTGTTAATCCAGAAATATCGATTCACATTCAAACTATTTTGAAAAATAATTTATATAAATATAAAATCAAAATAATTGTCCACGCATAAAAATCAATGGAATTTAAGATCTTGTAATGAAAAAAAATGAAACTAATTCCTGGTTTGATGTATTTTAAAAATGTACAGGCCATTTCTGGGAAAACCGAATGAAACTCTCCTCGTCTTGAAACATTTGCAGCCCAGCAGGGCCGATAAAGCAAGTAGGCCTTGTTTTGGTATTTCTTAAAAAAAATAGAACTGGGCTAGCCATTTTCAACAAGAAAAAAACACAACTGGGCTCATGATGTGGTAAACATAAATAAAACCCTGGCTAGATGGGCCACAGCCCCCGCACAGCCCCGTTGTTACCCTGATCCGTCGCTAAAACTAGTATAAATAACAACTGCTTGTTCCTCATTGCCTCAAAAAAAACTGCTTGTTCCTCAAAAAAGAAGAAAGCTACGCGACTTGCTGGGTCCCTGGTGTCAACCGCTCGTAGTGTAATTCTCTCGTTTATTGACTACGTTGACGATGGCGTGAGCCCCAGATGTCCAACCATTAGGAGGAACCATATTTTTGGGCTTGTACTATAGAGGCACTTGCTAGCGTACAACCATGACGCTGGTGGGTCCCTACTGTCATCCTCTCCATGTACAGTCATCTCCTTGTTCCTCTCGGTTGTTGACAATGTTGATAACGCAAGAGGGTGGCGCACTGCGCACGGCGAGCAAACCAAGGCCGCAAGGCGGAGGACGATGGCGAGGCCTCGGACGGAACGAACAGGAGCCATTGAAGATGCGCCGGTCCAGTCGCAGGCGGAGGGGAGTACGAGGGTTGAGTGGTGGGGGTGGTGGGGGCTAGTCACTTGGCTTCTGTAATGCACAGTGAGCTCAAGCAACCAGCTTGAGTGATGTTATTTCCCTTGGTTGTGATTTGTTACAATATTTCACTCTAAATTAAACGAATGGCAAGCCATTTGCCTTGTTTCAAAGAAAATATGATAGCCACAGCCGATTTGAAAAGGACAGGAACATCTAACTCCAGCTTACAAACTGTACAAAAGCATGAGGGTTGATTGTTCATCAGGTTTACAAAAAAACCAGATTGAAAAGGGAAACAACATCTAACTCCAGCACTGTTTTTAGCAGTCACAATCAAATGGACCGGTCAGGTCCATAGAATGAACATCCTGGATCATAAAATTTACTAGATTATGACCACAATATGTTGTAAATAGAAGCCCGGCACGTTCAGAAGCTCTTTTGCCCACCTGAAACTCCTTTTTTTCTCTTCGACATACCCATCCATCAAAACCATGTTGCTGATAAACTTAAGCCTGATGGACAATAGTAACCTCGCATTCAGCAGGAAGAATGTGACAAATCTTGCGTTTGCACGGTTAGCTACATATCGTTCTAGCGTTATTGTCTTCAATCAAATCTCATGAGAAGTGAGAAAATCCCGATGCTTACGAATCCACCGATTGGTTATAACTTTCTTACCCCGTCCTATTGCCTAAATAGACATGAAAATTGAAAACAGTTAAGGTCTAAAAGAAGAGTGTCGAAAGAGCAACAGCTGAACGGTTAATTCTAGTACACTATATGCGGGCTTCCAATGTGCATGAAATTATCACCTTTATATACAACTTCTCCAGACATAGAAAGCATTGCAGCAAGCCAATAATCTTGTTCAGATCAAAACTATTCATTTGGATATATAAGATCTTGACAGAATCCAGCACCATTGATAGGCCATCCATGGAGAAACTCTTCATTGAGCATAGAACATAATATTAGTACAAAATGTGTACTCCAAGATGATATATAAATTATGCGCAGAAATTTAAAATGCAGCATATGGTTACAAGTGTAGATGATAATATAAAGTACCTGAAGAACTGTGGAGCCAAACACCATATTGAAATGAGCACAAAGATCATGTATTACACCCAAGGTCTCCATTTTAGGCGCAGAGAGGACGGTTATTTGCAACGGTGAATAACTAGAATCAAGGATCAACCTTTGAAGTGAAGGGGCATCTTGGATGATGAGCTGCCTTCTGTCAAAAGAAATTCCAATTCTTACAAGGTTAGGCGACTTTATTTGGAGACAACCGATTCTAACTGTGAAAACAAGCACCAAGCACTCCAGCGCAGGGCAACTGGAGTGGATGATGTTGTGCAATGAGGCCTCCGATATACGAACCCGCACAAGTGAAAGTTTCTTGAGAAATGGGAGTCGAAGGTTTAGTACCAAATTGTTTGGAAGGTAGCACAACGCAAAGGTGGCGGTGTGGAGAGAGGAGGAAAACCGCGAGATGGACATCGGTGCTGAGGGCACAAGTTCATGGCATTCTGTATGTGATATGTGATTTCCAGGGGAATAGTAGAACTCAAGCAGCTGTAGTTCTGTGAATTCAGGGGATTTCAGCTAGGCATCCACCGTGCAGGGCATGGTATGCTTGCTCAGGTAGCATGATGGGATGCAGAGGCTTTGAACGGAGCCCTGGTGGGAGGAGATGATGGCTCTGGGATTTCAAAATCATTAAAGAGAGATAGCTGACGACAGTCGAGATTAAGGGGCACGGCGCGCCATAGAGGGCGCCACCGAATTGAGAGGACTTGGGTGCGGCAGCAATCCTTGGTGGGGAGAAGTGAGATGATCTCCCCAAGGACGGCGTTCGGGAGATCACTGATGCGGTCCACCCGAGATTCTACGGGTTCCTGGGACCCGGTGGGGGCGGGGTTGCAGCTTCTCCCCACGCTGCCGGGTGCGGGATCTACAACAGGCGTCGCCACTGGTGGGAGCCTCATCTTCTTGGCGCTGGGGTCAGCCGACTCCATTTTCCTCGAGGGCGTCGCGTCGCGCTCACGGATTTGAGCAGAGTAACGAATGGCGAGCCTAGTTGTAGTGCGAGCGAAGAAGAAGGGGAGCTGGGGGTTTTCTGTAGGAGTGAGGAAGAAGGGGAGCTGGGGTTTTCTGTAGGAATGAGCTGACGTGAGGTGGGTGGGAGCGAGGAGGAAGAAGAGCACCCAGGTTTTTTTTGTGGGGGAGGGGGGCAGTGTGCTGGGTGTGGGTAGCGCCTTTTGAATTGATTTTACTACTTACTAGTGTGGATTGGCTATTTTGTCTTGGGCCCAGAGAAACAATTACTACTAGTACACTGGAGACACTCTACAGCTACCCAGAAAAACAGTTACTACTAGTACAGTGGAGACACTCTACCGCTTCTGGCTCCTCCTAGGTCATTGAAACGTCTCCCTCTACTGAATGCCGTTATACTTTTGTTCACCGACATGCGGGCCATGTAGCGCGCGGGCCCAAATGCCATCCACCAAATTAGCAGGCAGTATGTAGGCGGAGAGTCACCCCGGTCGTAGCGCGGCAGTAACGAGCCGTCGTATCACAAAACCCCACCTCCCCGCAGTCTAAGTTTACGGAGGAAGCAACCATCATTTCACTCCTCGCTGAATCCTCTTCTCCCTCACCGTCTTCAAGAAAGGCAACACTCGCATCTGCCGCTGTTCTTCTCTCCCAACGAAGGGAGGGTAAGCGGATCCGTGATGTCGGTATATTTTCGTTCATAGAAAAAAAAGAACTTTTGCAAAGCAGTAACCAATCCTCACTCTCTTTTTTGTTTCATTGTCATTGCGATTGTGTTTTCCTTTCAGTGGTCTCCTAGTATTCGTTAGTTTCATGATGGACCAAGGAGAACCAGGCAAAGATCTGCCGATATTGGAGCAGACGCGGGAGGCTGATCCCCACGAGACAGAGAGCTCCAAGAAGATGGAGGCAACCATCGAGCCGACCCCACATACGCTCACGGCCACTACTGAGATGGTCAACACCCCGTTTGAGGTTACAGCCCCCGTGGCACTGCAGGAGCATTTTTTCCCCTT